>NW_016108123.1:287582-304934 GCF_001604975.1 Cebus imitator | reverse complement strand
GCGTATGGGCGACTTCCCGTGGCTCCAATCACCAACCAAAAGGGCCCCCGGACCAGTGTATTTTGTACGGAGAACCGCGGCTCCAGGGTGCTGACAAAGCAGCTGTGTGGGGCAAAGCAGCGGCGCTGGCCGGCACGGCCACGCTGGCCGAAACAGCCGCGCTGGCGACCATGGAGCACCTCCGCCCGGGAATTTCCTAGTCTGTGGGCAATAAAAACGCAGCGTCCACTCACCCTCTGCACTTTCACTGGGAGCTGCAATCCTGAGCTGTTCCTAAATGGTCATCTTGGATCATCCTCCATAAAGCAACTTCTTAATGACCCACAAGGAGACATAGGCTCCCACACAATAACAGTGGAAGACTTTAACCTTCCACTGTCAATATTAGACATATCAATGAGACAGAAAATTAACAAGGATATCCAGGACTTGAAATCACCTGGACCAAGAGAACCTAATAGACACCTAAAGAACTCTCCACCCAAAATCTATACATTGTTCTCAGCACCACATCACACTTACTGTAAAACTGATCACATAATTGGAAGTAAATCACTCCTCAGCAAATGCAGAAGAATGGAAATCATAACAAACAGTCTCTCAGACCAGAGGGCAATCAAATTAGAACTCAGGATTAAGAAATTCACTCAAAACCACAAAATTACATGGATACAGAACAACCTGCTCCTCAGTGACTACTGGATGAATAATGCAATGAAGGCAGATATAAAGTTGTTCTTCAAAACTAAAGAGAATGAAGACACAACATACCAGGAACTCTAGGACAAATTTAATGCAGTGTCTAGAGGAAAATTTATAGCACTAAATGCCTACATGAGAAGAAAGGAAAGATCCAAAATCGACACTCTATCATCACAATTAAAATAACTAAAGGAGCAACATCAAACAAATTCAAAAGCTAGCAGAAGACAGGAAATAACAAAGATTAGAGCAGGCCAGAATGAGATAGACACACAAAAATTTCTTCATAAGATAAATGAATCCAGGAGTTGCTTAAAAAAAAGAAATCAACAAAATGGATAGACCACTAGCCAGAATAATACAAAAGGAAAAATGAACAATCAAATAGATGCAACAAAAAATGATGAAGAAGGTATCACCACAGACTTCACAGGTGTACAGACTACCATCGGAGATTAACTCAAACAACTCTATGCACACAAATCAGTAAATCTAAAAGAAATTGATAAATTTATGGACACTTACACCTTCCCAAGACTGAAACAGAAAGAAGTTAAATCCCTGATTAGAACAATAAGAAGGGCTGAAGTTGAGGCAGCAATTAATAGTGTACCAACCAAAAAAGTCCAGCTCCAGAGAGATTCACAGATGAATTTCACCAGATGTAGAAAGAGGAGCTGATATTCCTTCTGAAACTATTCCAAATAATACAAAAAGAGGGAATCCTCCCTAACTCATTTTATGAGATGAACATCATCCTGATACCAAGATCTGACAGAGACAAAACCAAAAAGAGAATTTCAGGCCAATATCCATGATGAACGTTGTTGCAAAACCCTTCAATAAAATCCTGGCAAACTGAATGCAACAGTACATTGAAAAGCTTATACATTATGACCAAGTAGGCTTCATCACAGGGATGCAAGTCTGGTTCAACATACATAAATTTATAAACATAAGCCACCACATAAATGGAACTAAAAAAAAAAAATACCACAAGTATATCAATAGATGCACAGAAAACCTTCAACAAAATTCAACAGAACTTTATGCTAAAAACTCTCAATGAACAAGATATCTATAGAATGTATGTCAAAATAATAAAAAGCTGTTTATGGTAAAACCACAGCCAATATCATATGAATGGGTAAAAACTAAAAGTATTATCTTTGAAAACTAGCACAAAACAAGAGTGACCTCTCTCAACATTTCTATTCAACACAGTATTGAAAGTTTTAGCTGAAACAATCAGGCAAGAAAAAGAAATAAAGAATATTCAATTAGGAAAAAAGGAAGTCAAATTTTCTCTATTTGCAGATGACATAATTGTGTATTTAGAAGAACCAATTGTTTCAGCCCCAAATCTTCTCAACATGATAATCAACTTCAGAAAAGTCTCAGGATACAAAATCAATGTGCAAAAATCACAAGCATTCCTGGAAATAAATAACAGACAACCAAATCATGAGCAAACTCTCATTCACAATTGCTACAAAGAGAGTAAAATACCTAGAAATACAACTAATGAAGGATGTGAAGGATCTTTTCAAGGAGAACTACAAACCACTGCTCAAGAAAATAGGAGTTGACAGAAACAGATGGAGAAACCCTCCACATTCATGTTTAGGAAGAATAAATATTGTGAAAATGGCCATACTTGCCAAAGTAATTTAAGGATTCAATAATATCCCCATCAAACTATCATTGACCTTCTTCATAGAACTGGCAAAAAACACCTTAAACTTCACAGGGAACCAAAAAGAGCCTGCATAGCCAAGACAACACTAAGCAAAAAGAACAAAGCTGGAGGCATCATTCTACCTGACTTCCATCTATACTACAAGGCTACAATAATCAAAATAGCATGGTGCTGGTACCAAAAACAGAGATATAGACCAACGGAACAGAACAGAGACCTCAAATGTAATGCCAACATCTACAACAACCTGATCTTTGACAAAATTGACAAAAACAAGCAACGGGGAAAGAATTTCCTGTTTAATAAAAATGGTGTTGGGAAAACTGGCTAGCCATGTGCAGAAAGGTGAAACTGGACCCATTCCTTACACCATATACAAAAATTAACTCCAGATGGATTAAAGATTTAAACATAAGAGCTAACATGATAAAAACTCTAGAAGGAAACCTAGGCAATACCATTCAGGACAAAGGCATGGGCAAAGACTGCATAACAAAAACAACAAAAGCAATGGCAGCAAAATCTAAAATAGACAAATGGGATCTAGTTACACTTAAGAGCTTCTGCACAGCAAAAGAAACAGTCATTAGAGTGAACATGCAACTAACAGAATGGGAAAAATTGTTTGCAGTCTACCCATCTCACAAAGGGTTAATATCAAGAATCTACAAAGAACTAAAGCAGATTTACAAGAAAAAACAAGTTCATTAAAAAGTGGACAAGAAATATGAACAGGCACTTTTAAAAAGAAGATATTTATACTGCCAAAAAACATAGGAAAAAATTCTCATCATCACTAGTCATTAGAGAAATGCAAGTCAAAAGCACATTGAGATATCATCTCACATCAGTTAGAATGGCTATCATTCAAACATCTGGAGACAACAGAGAGGATGTGGAGAAATAGGAAGAGTTTTACACTAGTGTGGGAGTGTAAATTGGTTCAACCATTGTGGTAGACGTGTGGCGATTCCTCAAGGATCTGGAGATAGAAATACAATTTGACTCAACAATATGATTACCAGATTTATACACAAAGGATTATCAATTGTTCTATTATAAAGACACATGTACACATATGTTCATTGCGGGACTGTTTACGATAGCAAAACCTTGGAACCAATACAGATGCCCACCAATGATAGGCTGAATAAATGAAATATGGCACGTATACACCATTGAATACTATGCAGCAATAAAAAAGAGTGAGTTCGTGTCTTTTGCAAGGACATGAATGAAGCTGGAAACCATAATTCTCAGCAAACTGTCACAAGAACAAAAAACCAAACACCACATATTCTCATTCATAAATTGGTGTTGAACAATGAGAACACGTGGAAACAGGAAAGGGGACATTACACAGTGGGGTCTATTGAGAGTTTGGGGTCTAGGGGAGGGATAGAAGGGTGTGGGGATATTGGGGAGGGATAACATTAGGAGAAATACCTAATGTAAGTGATGGGGGAGGATGCAGCTAACCACCATGGCATGTGTATACCCACGTAACAATCCTGCATGATATGCGCATATATCCCAGAACAGAGAGTAAAATAAATAAATAAATATACATGAAGACAAATTTTATTAAATAGAAATTATTGGAATAGTCTAGTTTGAAACTTTGAAAAGCAACCTTTATATTAAAAATAATAAGAATTACCTGAGACTGGGTAATATATGAACAAATGGAGTTTAACTGACTCACACTTTCTCAGGCTTAATAGGAGGCATGACTGCAAGGCCTTCAGAAACGTGCAATCATGGCAGAAGTTAAAATGGAAGCAAACACATTTTACTATGGTAGAGCAAGTGAGAGAGTAAAGTGAGAAATGCCCACACTTTCAAACCACCAGATCTCATGAGAAGTCACTCACTATTATGAGAACAGCAAGAGGGCAATTCACCCCTATGATTGATCACCTTTCACCAGGCTGAGACATGAGTATTAAAGTTTGAGATGAAATTTTAGTGGGGACACAGGGTCTTACTATATCAATCTCTAAATGATTGCCAGGTGTAGCATAAAAGAAAAGCAGAAAAACAGTTATTAAGATTCCCATGTCTGGAAAATGATTTATTCTATGGTGTACCTCAAGTTGGACTGAGGGCTCATATTTATTTCTCTTAAATCTCAGCAATATCCCTAATATATAGCAATAACATAACTGTAATGTTTAAGGGAAGGAGGCAGTAAAAGAATGGAAAAAAAGAGAAGCTCAATAGCAGCACAGGTTTGTTGACCAAAAGGGAAACACAAGTGTACTGAACCTGTAGAAGGGAATATCAGGTACCATCAGAGCATGCCCCAGCTTTACAGACGAGTAATTATAGGTCCAGGTGAGAAAATTCTGGGCTTGTACCTGGTTACAAACTGTGGCAGGTAATGTGGTTAGCTGCTGATAAGGGAGAAAGTCGCTGCAGTAAGATACAGGACTTGTGCAACAGGATGTTTCTCATAGCCTGTGCCCTAGAGGATTTTTCCACTCTTTCCAGGGTCTGTGAAATAGCAGGCATTTATAAAATGATGTAGCCTGGGCTAAAATTCTTACCTTTTAATTTTTTATAAACAGATAGGGGGTGTTATTAATTATCTGGCTGCTTCCTGCTGAATAGTGGGGCTATAATCCAGGATTGAGTTTCAAAGTTGTTAGCATTTAACTTCAGAATTGCTTTCCTGGAGATGCTGATACTGGACTTGGCAGAGGAAATGGATGGTATCACCATATTTCTGGCAGATTGCCTGGAAAAATGAGTTTGGGCTTTAGGATATAAAGCAGAATATAAAGGTGAATATGCATGGGGAAATTGTGAGCATTAAAAGGTGAAAGATTAGAGGCTCTAATAAAGGAGCAACTGAGGTATCCACTTTAGGAGGGATGACCCAAGAACCAGTGGCTTGGCATCAGAGTTGTGTGGCCTTACCACTGAACGTGAGGACTACATCTTTAACCATGTCAGATTTGTTAACATAAAAACAGCATTCTTCTTGGAGATATATACATGTGCCCCCTTTCTCAGCATTTAAGAGATCTAGGGTCCCTTTATTTTGGGGATTACTCCCTCAAGGGAGTATGTTTGCCTTTGCAAGCTTGTAATTTTTGTATTCACTTCCTCTAGTATATTTATAGGACCATGGGTATTTGAGGTTTATATACCTGCTATTCCAGTACCAAGTGCAGCAGAGGTACTCAACCCTGTTAACAGAGGGGAAAAGTGTATAGCCTGGTTAGTTTATGAAGAGGAAGAAAAATTAGGGATTATAAAAAGAATTTGAATTGTCTGGTTTTTATTCAATTTAATGTCTGGAGATTGTAGCACTAAGGCGCATGCTCCAGGTCAATTAGCTAGCAGACGACAAGAGTTTGTGCCTCACAGGAACAAAAGCCTGGGAATTGACAGCCAAAAATTGCCAGTGAGGGTAGCAGGCCATGAGAAGGAGGTTGAATCCTGGACAAACTGTTTGTCCCAAATATTATCATTCTTACAAATTGACTAGCTGTCAGCAATGGTATCCCCTGTGAGGGCCTGATAGCAAATGTAGGTGGGAGAGAAATTGAAGACTTCTTGGTTTTGGAGAGAGAGAGAAAGAAATGGGTTTTGTCAATTAATACCCATTGCAATCATGATAGGGCAGAAAGGATAAATGTTACAGTTGAGGGAATTCTCTGTGCATTTTCTCCAGACAATTGTTATGCTAGGGTGCATATTATGGACCAATTAGCTATCAGACAAAGAAAAGAGCTTGTGCCCTACAAAAACAAAAGACTGAGGGTTGACAACCAAAAATTACATTCTCACCAATTTGAGGATGCATCCCTCAACTTGAATACAGGGTGAGTGGTACTAGTCGAGAGGGGAGGTGTTGGTAAGGGGATAAGGGAATTATTTGTTAAAGGTTAGAGTTAGCGTTAGGGTTAGGGCTAGGATTTGGGGAAGAAAAAGCTGCCTGGTTTCAATAGAGTCTGCCAAGCCCAGAGCTTATGGTTCCAAATAAGACATTAAGGGAACTACTTGAGCAAGTTTGGAGGAGCACTGCCTGATACTGGTGGCCAATATAGAGGAATGTGAATGGGAGGGGTGAGTGTTTCAATTCCAATTGTGGGGAGGAATAAAGAGGAACTTGGAATTTCACAATTGAGAGCAACAAGCATTCTGAGGTTATTACCTGAGAAGGCAAGTTGAGGTCAGCCAGTGGTGACTGGGAAATCCTTTCATTCAGCACCAAAATTTCTAGCTAATAGGCAGTACTATCAGAGAAATCTAGAGGGTAAAATAAAGTCCACCAACAAACTGAAGAGAAGTGTTGCATGTGATGTACAGCAATGGGAGTGATCTTTGCCAGAGCCACTGACAGGAAAAGAGAGGAAAAGGGAAGTGATGAGAAAATGGAGCCAGGACTAGATGATCTGATTAGGATCTTGGAGTTATCTCAGGACAAGCTGCTGCTGCCCACTGCTTCCTTGGTAGCAAAAAGAAACTTCTCCAAGTAAAACTGAGCCCTGTCATGCATTTGGAACCAAAATGTAAGGTTTTGAAGGGAAGGCAAGGATAAAATAAAGAAAGAGAAAGAAAATTGGTAGCTCAAGAGCGACAGAGGTTTATTGAACAAGACCTGTGGAGGGGGCACCAGATCCTGCCCCAGCTTACAAACTGGAGTAATCATAGTCTCCAATGGGTTGGAGAGGCTGGGCTTGTTGCAAACTGGGGCGGGTGGTATGTTTAGTGGCTGATAAGGAGGAATTTTCTGTGGTCAGCTGGTTGGGCCTGGGACTTATCCGACAGGATGTTCCTCATGGCCTAAGATGTAGCAGAATTTTTTACTCTGGAAAGGGTCTGTTAAATTGTGGGAGTTTACAAAATGGTGCAGCTTGAGCTAAAAATAACAAATGTTTACTCAAAGTTTACAAATGTTTACAAAAGTAAACAAATGTTTACTTTTGACATAATATGTCAAAAGACTTTGGTTGGGCATTCTGTGACAACCACCAAAAATACCTGTTGATCCAGCAAGTCTATGCTTATTACATTTACTGTGTATAGAGGAATTTTTGATGAAGGCTTTGTAAAGTCTCAAAGTGAGGAAATGTAGAAAAACTATTAGGAGCTCCTAGAGAACTAAACTTAATTGCTTTTTGGCAGGTCTTGCAACGTGGGGAACTGGTTGGGTTTTTGACACAATGCTTTCTCTTTCTTTTCTTTTTTTTTTTATTATACTAAGTTCTGGGGTACATGTGCAGATTGCACAGGATTGCTGCATAGGTATACACATGCCATGGTGGTTTGCTGCCTCCAGCCCCACCTCACCTACATTAAGTATTTCCTCTGAAGTCATCCCTTTCCAATCTCCCCATCCCCCAACAGACTCCAGTGTGTGATGTTCCACTCCCTGTGACCACATGTTCTCATTGTTCAACACCCACTTATGAGTGAGAAGAGGCGGGTGGATCATCTGAGGTCAGGAGTTTAAGACACAATAGTTTTCTAATGGCAGACACAGTGAGGCAAACTTGAATTAAATATTAATATGCAAATATGTTAGTCTTAATCCCTCTAATCTTTGAGGACCAGATATTTCTTGGTTTGCGAAGTAACATACTTTTCCTTTGTATCAGTACAGCATTTATGATAGAAAAAAAAAATTCCTAATCCCATTATTGCTTAATGCAGAGACTAATGCTGGTTTGAAATGTTAATTAACAATTAAGCAAAGAGTAAGTAAATTTTCACAGAATCACCTAGTGACAAAAATTATCTTAATAAGACAGTGGTATTCTACACCATTACAAAAAGAAAAAAAAAAAGAACACTGTCCAGTGCAAAAAATTAAGTGGCTTATTGTTTTTCTGCTGACATTGTTTATTCTATGTCTTATTGAAGGTAATTGAAGGTACTGAGATGATAATCATCACACGTTTTCTGAGATAGTCAATGGTTTATATCAACTTTAATTAAATATTTTTGGCACCAAATAATTTTTGTATTGGCACATCTGCTTAACTTACTGTTTCCCTATTCCAAGAGACAGTAAGCAGAAAGATAATACTTCAATTTTTATTCTTTTAAAATTAATATTTCCAGCATCATAAATGTTAGCAGTTTATCTTTTATAGGTGAGTGTATTTGTCCATTTTCAAACTGCTGATAAAGACATAGCCAGGACTGGACAATTTACAAAAGAAAGAAGATTAATGGATTCAGAATTCCACATGGATTGCAAAACTGCACAATCATTATGGAAGGTCAAAGGCACATCTCAGAAGGTGGCATACAAGAGAAGAGAATGAGAGTCGAATGAAAGAGTTTTTCATTTATGAAAACATCAGATCTTGTGAGAATTATTCACTACCATGAGAGAATTATAGAGAAAGCAGCCCTCAAAATTTAATTACCTTCTGCTGAGTCTCTCCTACAACCAAAAGGAATTATTAGAGCTACAATTCAAGTTATTTGGCTGGAGGCACAGACTAACTATGTTAGTAAGACTTACGTTTTTTTCCTTTTGAGATGGAGTCTTGCTCTGTGGCCTAAACTGCAGTGCAGTGTTTCAGTCTTGGCTCAGTGCAACCTCCGCCTGGTAGGTTCAAGCCATTTTCTCACCTCAGTCTCCTGAGTAGCTCTGATTACATGTGTGTGCCACAACGTGTGGATATTTTTCTGTACTTTTAGTAGAGATGGTGTATCACTATGTTAGCCAGAATTGCCTCAATCACCTGACCTCATGATCCATCTGGCTTGGTGGATCCCAAAGTGCTGGGATTACAGGTGTGAGCCTCCATACTTGACCACTTTCACTTTTTGAGTTATTAATTGCATATTTTTTTCAGATATTCAGACATCTAAACTAATTATGTTTAGGTACAGAACAATGTTATCATTTTAGTGCAAGTTTTTTTCACATATTAATTGGATAATTAAATTTCACTTTGTCCACATTACCTTCTACTCATATTCTTGTTTTGTGATCTTCTCTGTTGTTTCATTGGCCCATATACTCCATCCTGCAGGAAATGTATAGAAATTCACGTTCTTCCATATTTCTGTTGTTGTGGATTTGAATTTATTTTCATTTATTTATTGCTATTTAATGAGCCCTTAGAAGGAAGAAGAGAAAAGGGTGTATATTTGGTCTGTCACCATATCTTGCTCAGTCAAGGCTTTTGTTTAATTCTGGGCATTGATTTGAACATTGTATTTGTTTGCAAGTATATTAAATAATGAAATATATGCTGTCCTGAAATATACATGTTGATGAAGATTAGCTTAGAATTATAAAAAATACTTATAGATTGGAAGTTTTGAATTCTACTTCCAGTTTCAAAGATTCTCACTATATTAATTCAAATATGTCACTTAATCTCTTTAAGTATGTGCATCTGTGGCAAAAATTATTGCCTATGCCCTTCTGCCTTTCTATGATGTTTCCAATGTTAATAGACTGATTCTATGTCATTCCCAGATACTCTTTTTTTTTATGATGTAATTTTATTTTTTTTTCCCATGTATTTATTTTATTGCATTTCAGGTTTTGGGGTACATGTGAAGAACATGCAAGATTGTTGCATAGGTACACATGTTGCAGTGTGATTTGCTGCCTTCCTTCCCATCACCTACATCTGGCATCTCTCCCCACCTCCCACCGTCCCTCCCCTATTTCCCCCCAACTGACCCCAATGTGTAGTGCTCCCCTCCCTGTGTCCATGTGTTCTCATTGTTCAACACCCACCTATGAGTGAGAACATGCGGTGTTTGATCTTCTGCTCTTGTGTCAGTTTGCTGAGAATGATGGCTTCCAGGTTCATCCATGTCCCTACAAAGGACACAAACTCATCAGTTTTGATGGCTGCATAGTATTCCATGATGTATATATGCCACATTTTCCCTGTCCAGTCTATGATCGATGGGCATTTGGGCTGGTTCCAGGTCTTTGCTATTGTAAACAGTGCTGCAATGAACATTCGTTTGCATGTGTCCTTATAGTAGAACGATTTATAATCCTTTGGATATATAAGTGCTTTTAAAAATTAAGCTGGAAATGTGTCAGTTTATTTTTTTCCACATCATTATTTTGAGTAAATTAGATTTCTTTAAATTTGATAGATGTACAGAGTAAGATCATCTCAGTGGATATAAATTATACTCTTAAGGAGAATCAATTTTCCTTGCCCACTAAAACCCTCTTTGATTCACTGTAGAAAACTTTTGTAATCCACATTACCTAAGTTTTATAAACTGGTTTTATTTTGAATAGCAATTTAAAGCCTTGATAAATTTACTGAATTTGATAAGAAAGAAAAATATTTCTTATGTTTATTTATGGCACTTTGGATTGATTGATATTTGTTACACTTTTTTTTTTCTTGTACTTTAAATTCTGGGATACACTGGCAGATTTTGCTGGTGTGTTACATAGGTATACATATACCATGGTGATTTGCTGCCTCCATTCCCCCATCAGCTATATTAGATATTTCTCCTAATGTTATCCCTTCCCAATCTCCCCACCTCCAGCCATCCCTCCCCTAGTCCACCAGCCACCAACAGACCCAATGTATGATGTTCCCCTCCCTGTGTCCACATGTTCTCATTGTAAACACTGACAAATGCGTAAGGACATGTAGTGATTGGTTTTCTGCTCTTGTGTCAGTTTGCTAAGAATAATGGGTTTCCAGCTTCATCCATGTGCCTGCAAAGGACATGAACTCATTATTTTATGGCTGCATAGTATTCCATGGTGTATTTGTGCCACATTTTATTTATCCACTCTATCATTGATGGACATTTGGGTTGGTTCCAAGTCTTTGCTATCACAAACAGTGCCACAATGAAAACACATGTGCATATGTCTTTATAATAGAATGATTTATAATCCTTAGGGTATATACCTAGTAATGAGATTCCTGGGTCAAATGGTATTTCTATTTCCAAATCCTTGAAATATCACCACACTGTTTTCCACAGTGATTGAACTAATTTACACTCCCACCAACAGTGTAAAATCATCCCTTGTTTTCCTTATCCTCTCCAGCGTCTGCTGTCTCCAGATTTTTTAATGATCACCATTCTAACTGGGATGAGATAGCATCTCATGTGATTTTGATTTCACTTGAATCACTTGTCATTTCTTTAATGACAAGTGATGATGAGAATTTTTCTCTTATGTTTATTGGCTGTATTAATGTTTTCTTTTTTAAAGTGCCTGTTTATGTTTTCTACCCACTTTTTGATGGGATTATTTGTTTTTTCTTGTAAATCTCCTTTAGTTCTTCGTAGATCTTTGATATTAATCCTTTGTCAGATAAGTAGATTGCCAAAATTATTTCCCATTCTGTTTGTTGCCTGTTCACTGTAATGACTGTTTATTTTGCTATGCAGAAGCTGTTAAGTTTAACTAGATGCCATTTGTCTATTTTGGCCCTTGTTGCCATTGCTTCTTGTGTTTCAGTCATGAAGTCCTTGTCTATGTATATGTCCTGAATGGTACTGTCTAGGTTTCCTTCTAGGGTTTTTATTAGCTCTTATGTTTAAATCTTTAATCCATCTGGAGTAACTTTGTTTATAATGTGTCAGGAAGGAGTTCAGTTTCAGTTTTCTACACATGGCTAGCCAGTTTTCCCAAAACCATTTTTATTAAACAGGAAATTCTTTCCCCATTTCTTGTTTTCCTCAGGTTTGTCAAAGGTCGGATGATTGCAGACGTGTGGCATTAATTCTGAGGACTCTATTCTGTTCCATTGGTTTATATCTCTGTTTTTGGTACTAGTACCATGCTGTTTTGATTACTGTAGACTTGTAGTATAGCTTGAAGTGTCCAGCTTTGTTGTTTTTACATAGGATTATCTTGGCCATCTGGGCTCTTTTTGGGTTCCATATAAAGTTTAAGGTGTTTTTAAATTTTTTCCAGTTCTGTGAAGAAGGTCAATGGTAACTTGTTGAGCCATTTTCACAATATTGATTCTTTCTAACAATGAGCATGGAACGTTTGCCCATCCATTTGTGGTTTCTCTTATTTTCTTCGGCAGTAGTTTACAGTCCTCCTTGAAGAGTTCCTTCATAGCCTTTGTTAGTTGTATTTCTAGGTATTTTATTCCATTTGTAACAATGTGAATGGGAGTTCACTCATGATTTGGCTCTCTGTGTGTCTGTCTGTTGATGTATTGAAATGCTTGTGATTTTGGCACATTGTTTTTCTTTATCCTGAGACTTGCTGAAGTTGCTTATCATCTTAAGGAGATTTTGGGCTGAGACAGTGGGGTCTTCTAAATATATAATCATATTGTCTGTAATAAAAACCATTTTAATTCCTCTTTCCTAATTGAATAACTTTATTTCTTTTTCTTGCCTGATTTCTCTGGCTAGAACTTCCAATACTATGTTGAATAGGAATGGTGAGAGAGGGCACCTTTGTCTGGTGCCAGTTGCCAAAGGGAATGCTTCCAGTTTTCAGCCATTTGGTATAATATTGGCTGTGGGTTTGTTGTAGACAGCTTTTATTATTTTGAGATATGTTTCATCAATACCCAATTTATTAAGAGTTTTGGCATAAAGGGCTGTTGAATTTTGCTGCAGGCCACCTCTACATCTATGGAGATGATCATGTGTTTCTTATCTTTGGTTCTGTTATGTGATGGATTACATTTACAGATTTGTATATGTTGAACCAGCCTTGCATCCATGGGATGTAGCCGACTTGATCGTGATGGATAAGCTTTTTGATGTGCTATTGGATTCAGCGTGCCAGTATTTTATTGAAGGTCTATGCATCTATGTTCATCACGGATATTGGCCTGAAGTTTTCTTTTTCAGTTGTGTCCTTGCCAGGTTTCAGTATCAGGATGATGGTCTCATAAAATGAGTCAGGGAATATTTCCTCTTTTGGTATTGTTTGGAATAATTTCATAAGGAATTGTACCAGTTTCTCTTTGTACGTCTGATATAATTCAGCTGTAAACGCGTCTGAACCTGAATATTTTTTGTTTGGTAGGCTTTTACTTGCTGCCTCAATTTGCGACCTTGTTATTGGACTATTTGAGAATTCAACTTCTTCCTGATTTAGTTTTAGGAGGGTGTAAGTGTCCAAGAATTTATCCATTTCTTCCAGGTTTAGTGGTTTATGTTCTAGAGTTGTTTGTAATAATCTCTTAACATAATATGTATTTCTGTGGCCTTGGTGGTGATAACTCCTTTATCATTTTTTAAAATCACATCTATTCAATTCTTCTCTCTTTTATTTTTTCTGAGTGTGGCAAGTGGTATGTGTATTTTGCAGAGCTTTTCAAAAAGCCAGCTCCAGGATTTATTGAGTTTTGAAGAATGTTTTTGTCTCCATCTCCTTCAGTTCTGCTCTGATCTTAGTTTCTTCTTGTCTTGTAGCTTTTGAATTCGTTTAATCTTGTTCCTCTAGCTCTTTCAAATTTGACAATAGGATGTCAGTATTAGGCCTTACCTTGCTTCTCATGTGGACATTTATTGATATAAATTTTCCTCTAGACACTGCTTTAAATGTGTCCCAGAGATTCTGGTACGTTGTGTCTTCATTCTCATTGGTCTCAAAGAACATCTTTACTTCTGCCTTCATTTCATTATTTATCCAGTAGTCATTCAGGAGCAGGTTTTCAGTTTCCATGTAGTTGCATGGTTTTGAGTTAGTTTCTTAATGTTGGTTCTGATTTGATTGCACTGTAATCTAAGAGAGTGCATATTTTTGTTAATTTTCTGTCTTGTCGAACTGTCTAATATTGACAGTGGAATGTTAAAGTATCCCACTATTATTGCGTGGGAGTCTAAGTCTATTTGTAGGTTAAGGACTTGCTCTATGTATCTGTGCACGTGTTGGGTGTGGGTGGATAAATATTTAGGATATTTAGCTCTTGTTACATTTATTCTTTGCGTTATGTAACACCTATTTTTGTCTCTTTTGATCTTTGTTTATTTAAATTCTGTTTTATCAGAGACTGGGATTGCAAATCCTGCCCCCCCCCCCCTTTTTTTCCTCTACATTTGTTTGGTAAATCTTCGATCCCTTTATTTTGAGTTTATGTGTGTCTTTGCACGTGAGATGGGTCTCCTGAACACAGCACATGGATGGGTTCGACATTTTATCTAACTTGTCTGTCTGTGTCTTCTGACTGGGGCATTTACGTCATTTGCATTTATCATTAATATTGTTATATGTGAATTTAATCCTTCCATTTTGATGCTAGCTGGTTGTTTTGCCCATTAGTTGATGCAGTTTCTTCATTGCGTCAATGGTGTTTATGATGTGGTATGTTTTCTAGCGGCTGGTACTGGTTTTCCTCTTCTATGTTTAGTGCTTCCTTCAGGACTCTTGTAAGGCCGGTGTGGCGGTGATGAAATCTCTCAGCAATTGCTTGTTTGTAAAGGATTTTATTTCTCCATCACTTATGAAGCTTAGTTTGGTTGAATATGAAATTCTCAGGTGAAAGTTCTTTTTTTTTTTAGGATGTTGAATATTGGTCTTCACTCTTCTCTGGCTTGTAGGGTTTCTGTTGAGACATCTACTGTGAGTCTGATGGGTTTCCCTTTGTGGGTAACCTGAAATTTCTCCCTGGCCACCCTTAGCATTTTTTTCCGTCATTTCAACCCTGGTGAATATATTATGTGCTTTATGTTGCTCTTCTTGAGGTATATCTTTGTGGTGTTCTCTGTATTTCCTGGATTTGATTGTTGGCCTGCCTTGCTAGGTTGGGAAAGTTTTCCTGAATAATATCCTAAAGAGTATCTACTGCTGCCTTTGAGTTTTTTCTAATCTTGCTCCTCTAGCTCTTTCAATTTTGACAATAGAATGTAATTTTAGATCTTTCCTTGCTGCCCATGTGGGCATTAGATGCTATAAATTCGCTTGTAGATACTGCTTTAAATGTGTCCCAGAGATCCTGGTATGTTGTATCTTCATTCTCATTGGTTTCAAAGAACATCTTCATATCTGCCTTCATTTCACTGTTTATTCTGTTGACATTCAGGAGCCAGTTGTTCTCTTTCCATGAAATTGTGCATTTCTGAGTTTGTTTCTTAATCTTGAGTCCTAATTTGATTGCACTGTGGTCTGAGAGACTGTTATTATTTCCGTTTTTTTGCATTTGCTGAAGAGCGATTTACTTCCAATTATGTGGTCAGTTTTAGAGTAGGCGTGATGTGGTGCTAAGAAGAATGTGTATTCTATTGATATGGGGTGGAGAGTTCTGTAGATGTCTATTAGGTCCACCTGGTCCAGATCTGAGTTCAAGTCCTGGATATCCTTGTTAATTTTTTGTCTCATTGATCTATCTAACATCAACAGTGGAGTGTTAAAGTCTTCCACTATTATTGTGTGGGAGTCTAAGTCTCTGTAGGTCATTAAAAACTTGCTTTATGTATCTGGATGCTTCTATATTGGGTACTTATATATTTAAGATCATTAGCCTCTTCTTGTTGCAACAATCCTTCTACCATTATGCAAAGCCCCTCTTTGTCCCTTTTGATCTTTGTTGGTTTAAAGTCTGTTTTATCAGAGACTAGGATTGCAACTCCTGCTTTTGTTTGCTCTTCATTTGATTGGTAAATCTTTCTCCAACCCTTTATTTTTAGCCTATGTGTGTCCTTGTACATGAGATGGGTTTCCTGAATACAGCACACCAATAAATCTTGACCATTATTCCAATTTGCCAGACTGTGTCTTTTGATTGGGGCATTTAGCCCACTTACATTTAAGGTTAATACTGTTATGTGTGAATTTGATCCTGCCATTTTGATACTAGCTGGTTATTTTGCTTGTCAGTTGATGCAGTTTCTTCATTGTGTTGATGTTCTTTACCATTTGGTACGTTTTTGTAGTGTCTGGTACTGGTTGTTCCTTTCCATATTTAGTGCTTCTTTCAGGAGCTTTTGTAAGGCAGGCCTGGTGGTGATAAAATATCTCAGCAATTGCTTGTTTGTAAAGAATTTTATTTCTCCTTTACTTATGAAGCTTAGTTTGGCTGTATATGAAATTCTAGGTTGAAAGCTAAATAACACATGTATGAAATATATGTGTGTTCCATGCAAATAGAAACCAAAAGTCAATTGAAGTACTGTACTCATCTTGGATAAGACTTTAAATCAAGAACAGGAAAAAGAAAACAAATGCCAATGCCACGTAGGTTATTAAATAATAATAATGGCATCAATGAAATGAGTAAGAAACAATTTTATATATATGCGTCTAACACTGGAGTACTGAGAATTATAAAGTAATATTATTAAGTCTAAGATGAGAGACATACTGAAATATAATAATATTAAGAGTACTTTAACACCCAGCCTTAAGCATTAGAAAGCTCATTTACATGAAAAGTCAATAAATAAACATAGAGTTAAGCAGTATCGTAAACCAAATAAATATTTACAGAACTCTGTATTTAACAACTGCAGAATAGACATTTTTTAAATCAGCACATAAACATTTTCCAGGATTGACCGCATCACCATTCATAAGTCTTCATAAATTTATAAAGTCAAAATCATATCAAATATTTTTGTTATATCACAATAGAATAAAGCTAGAAACAAATATCTACCAGAACTCTGGAAATTATACTACAGAAATACGTAAAAGTTAAGCAACAGACTTCCGAATGACCAGTAAGTAATAAAAAAATGTTAAAATTTATTTAAAAATTGCTTGAAATAATTGAAAGTGGAAATACAACATATGATATTTGTGAAATGCTAAATGGGTAGTTCACATGAATGAATACCTCCAGCAAAAAAGTGAAATATTTACAAATTAATATCTAAAAATATTCTTCAAGGAAGTAGCAAGCATGAATACAAATAATCAAAATTTAGCAAAATAAAAGAATAAAAATAAAAGCAGAACTAAAACTATAGAGACCAAAAACATTGAAACAAAAAGTTAATGATTTGAAAATATAAACAAAATTGATAAACTGCTGGCTAGGCAAGCCAAGAAGAAA
>NW_016108123.1:285089-287522 GCF_001604975.1 Cebus imitator | reverse complement strand
AAGTGATGTAATAATACTACAAAAGTATTATCAGATACTATTATACACCAATGAACTGGAAAAATTAGAGGAAATGAATAAATTTCTAAAATCATGCAATTATATGAGACAGAATCAATAGTAAATGGAAAACCTGGACAAACCACTAATGAGTAGCAAGATTGAATCACTAATAAAGTCTTCCAACAAATAAAAGCTAAAATTGGACAGATTCTTAGCCAAATTCTACCACATATATACAGACGAACTGGTAGCAATTCTCCTGAAGCTATTCAAAAAAAGGATCAAAGAGAAAATTCTTCTCAATTCATTCTCGAAAGTCAAGATCACCTTGATGCCCAAACCAAACAAGGACAAAACAACAATAATTGCAACAACAATTTCAGTCTACTATCACTCTTGAAAACAGACACAAAAATTTTCAACAAAACACTGTAAGGTTTATTGCCGATGTAAAATGAGGAAACTGAGACAAGTATGAGAAAATGAAAAGCCAATTTATTCAGCTCCCAGTTGAGATTATATGGTGCAGGAAGGGGCCAAGGAAGTTGCACCCAGCTGTTTAGGTCATGGGGTTTTATGGGGATGGAAGGTGATTGATTGGCTATTGGGGTAACAAGGCAAAGGCAATTTTATTGGCTGTTAGGAAGCAGGAAGTGCCTGAAACTAGTTGCCATAGGTAGGCCGGCAGAACTTTGGGAAAGTGGGCCTTGATTGGCTGTTGGACAAACAAAGTGAAAGCAATATTATTGGCTATTAAGAAGCAGGAAATGTCTGGAGCTAGTGGTCATGGGTAGGCGGGCGGGACCTTGGGTAAGCGAGCCTTCCGAGGGCATACAGAGCAGACTGCTACTGGGCAGGGTCTGATGGGGCTTCTTTAAAAAATTTTCCTGCAGGGTTTATTAACAGCGAGCTGGGAGTTGAATGCATAATTTAGTGCTGAATGTGTGCTTGGGTCTGGTATGTGGAGGCGAGTGTGGGAAAGCTGTGCGGCAAGGCCAGATAACAAGCTTGGGTGATGACACAGTTATCAGGCATGGAGAGAGATGGATGTGTGCATTTAACCGTCTGCGACGCAGCCAGCCTTACGAATACCACCAAACAGAATCCACCAATGAAATCAAAAATTTGCATGAAGACCAAGTTGAATTTACACCAGAAATTCAGGCCTGATTCAACATGTGCAAATCAGGAAGCATAATATATCATATTAACAGAATAAAGGACAAAAGCCATATAATCATCTCAACAGACACAGGAAAAAAATCTCGTAAAATTCCACATTCCTTCATGATAAAAAACACTCAACAATATAGTCACAGAAGGAACACATCTCAGACAGTGAAGGGTATATTTAACAAACCCACAGCTAACATCACACCAAATGGAAGAAAATTATAAGTCTTTTCCCTTAAAAATAGAACACAAAGATGCTCAATTTCATCACTCCTATTCATCCTAACTCTGAAAGTATTAGTTAGAGCCATCAGGCTAAAGAAGGAAATAAAAAGTGTTTAAGTTAGAAATGAGAACGTCAAACTATCCCTCTTTTCTGATAATATGATTTAAACATAGAACAGTTAAAGATTCCACAGGGGTGTGTGTGTGTGTGTGTGTGTGTGTGTGTGTGTGTGTGTCTATTTGACATATAATTTCAGTAAAACTGTAGGTTACAACAGCCTGCAAAAATTAGCAGCATTATCATACAAGTCACCTAAATGAGAAAGAAATCAAGAAGCGAATCTCATTCATAATAGCTGCTAAATATTAAACTAACTGTAACTAATGGAGGATGTAAACAACTGCAGCTAGTGCTCAACTTATGACCACAATTGGTTCTGACAGACCAGTCGTAACACGGTCTGTTGTAAGTTGATTAGGCTATAAGCACGCAGAGATGGTAGTGCTGCCAGAAGCTGGTCTGCACTGTTGTATGCCCAGCTGGGCAACGTTTGTGCAGCCAGACGTGGAGCAGTCGTGGCTAGCGATTGTGGTCATAAAGTCGAATGGTCATAAGTTGCACAGGTCGTAAATCGATCAATACCTGTACTACAAAAACTACAAAAAAAAAAACTGTTGAAAGAAATTTTACATGACACAAACTGAAGAGGGAAAATTCATAATTTGCAATTGCTATACAATAAAGCCAATTTACTGTGTTGTGTTCAGTATAAAACCTAACCTGTAGCTATGCTTAAAATTAGCTAACTCACTGTAAAATCTACCTTATCTATTCTCCCCACATTCTCAGCAAAGTTCCCAGGCATCTCAAGATTCCTCTTCTTCTTCCTTACCAGCTGCAAGATCACAGGGTAAGATAACACCTAAAGAATGTACAATATGGCCGGGCGCGGTGGCTCACGCCTGTAATCCCAGCACTTTGGGAGGCCGAGGCGGGTGGATCACGAGGTCAAGAGATCGAGACCATCCTGG
>NW_016108123.1:281558-284728 GCF_001604975.1 Cebus imitator | reverse complement strand
TAACCTACATCACAAGACATGTTCCAGGTTCAATAAGTGTTTTCTGTTCTTGGTTTGCTAAAATTCTTGCTTCCTCATCCTGTATCACAAAGATGCTTAAAAAACCCTCGTTTCCTTATCCTTTGCTAGGTCTTGGGAAGTAATTCCACTGGGCCCATGGTCACGTTAAATAAATTCCTCCTGGTACCTCATCTGTCTCTCCAAGTCTCAGATTTTCCACTATAAAACAACTGGGAAAACATCCCATGTTTATAGTCTAAAAGATAAAATACTGTTAAAGTGATCACACTGCCCAAAACAAGATACAATATTTATTACAGCCTTATAAAAATGCAAAAATCATTCTTCTCAGATTTTTTTTTTAAATTCTGAAATTCTTATAAAACCAAAAAGGAGGATATATAAACATTTATAAGCGAAAATGTACAAATGGCCAACAGGAATGTAAAAAATGGTCACCATTACTAATCATCACGGAAATGCAAAATCAAAACCACCACATGAGCTGTTATGCAATCAGAATGGTTTTATTACAAAGACAAAGAAATAAGGAACAAAATGTTTTGCTAAGAATGAGAGAAAGGAACTTAAATACTGTTGGTGGAAATTTAAGCTAATATAGCCACTGTGGAAACCTATATGAAGATTCCTCAAAAAATCAAATTAGAATTAGCATTCAACAATTTTATGACTAAACATCTACCCAAAGGAAGTCAATGCATCACATAAATACCTGTGCTTGCATGTTTCTGTGGCATTATTCACAACCACGTAAATATGAAATCAACTTAACTGTCCTTCGACATAAGTGAAACTGGAGGTTGTTATGTAAATTGAATTATGCCAGGCACCAAGAAATAAATATTAAAGCTTGTCTCTCATATGCGTGTGCTAAAATAACTGATCTCATAAAGGATGAGAGAATAGTGATAATTACCAGAGGATGGGAGGAGTGTGTGAAGTTGGGGGCAGTGAACAGAGGTTAATGGGTACCAAAATACAGTTATATAGAAGTAATAAACTGTTTGATAATGTCATAGGGTGTCTACAGTTAATAACAAGATAGTGTGTATTTTAAAGCAGCTTAAAGAGAGAATTTAAATTTTTTTCAATACAATGAAATCATAAATATTTGATGTGGTGGATATTCTAAATACCTTAACATGATCGTTACATATTTTATGAATGTTTCAAAATTTTGCAAGTACCCTATAAATATATCCAATTATTATGCATTGATAAAAAATTTACAATAAAAATAAAGATAATAAAATAAGAATTTTTCACAAAGAGGAAGTTAGCTTTCCTTACACAATTACAAAAATCTTATTATAAAACTTTCTTTCAGACATGGACATATAAATATTTTTATTATATTAAAGAAGTATTGTTATTTTTTAGCCACAGAAGAAACTTTTTAAACACAGTAAGATTATTTCACAACAAGAAGTCTTGTCCTAAAATCTGACTGTGTTGTGTTACATAAAGTTTTAAAATTAAGGCCAGGAGTGGCGGTTCACGCCTATAATACCAGAACTTTGGGAAGCAGTAGAATCATGAGGTTAGGAGATCAAGACCGTCCTGGCCAATATGATAAAATTCTGTCCCTACCAAAAATACAAAAAAGTAGCCAAGGGTGCTGGTGCATGCCTGTAATCCCAGCTACTCGAGTATTTAAGGCAGGAAAACTGCTTGAACCCCGGAGGCAGAGGCTACAGTGAGCCAAAATTGCACCACTGTACTCCAACTGGGCAACAGAGAAAGATTCTCTCTCAAAAAAAAACACAAAAACAAACAACAACGACAAAAAAAAAAACAAAAACAAAAAAAAGAAAGAAAAGAAAAAGGAAAAGTTTTAAAATTAAATTAAAATTGTTAGAATTATTTAATCAAAATGTTTAAATTAATTTTTTGAAATATTAAAACTACCATTGAAATTACAAGGTCTTTAACGTTGAATGTTACTGTGTCAGGCAGCAAAATGGTTTCTCTCTATGTGAGAATTTATTTTTTAAAACTTTAATTACAATTTATACAATTACAAATAAAATTGATATATACTTGTAGTACACAATTTGATGTTTTGATGTTTGCTTACATTTTAGAGTTGTTAAATCAAGCTAGTTAATAAATTCATGACTTTACTTATATTTTGATGAAAATATGTAAGATCTATGGTTTTAATCATTGTGAAATATGCAATACATTATTATTTTAGTCACCATTTGTACAATAGATTACTAAATCACAATCCTCCTGTGTATAATTATGTACGTGTAACCAACATTTTTAATTTCTCCATTCTTCTATCCTGTGATAATCACATCCTACTTTTTATTTCTAAGAGTTTGACTTTTAAGGTTCCACATAAATGAGATCACAGAATATTTGTCCTTTGTGTCTGGCTTATTTTACTAAGTATAATGACCTGAGTTCATCTCTATCATCTCAAGGTACAGTATTTCATTATTTTTAAAGGCTGAATGATATTTCATTATGTAATACATACCACATTTTCTTTGTTTATTTCATAATTAGCACCTAGTTTGCTTTCATATCTTAGCCCTTGTGAATAATGTTGTAATGAACTTCAGAGTACTGATATTGTTTCAGCATATCCTTTTAAATTCTTTTGGATATATATGTGGAAGTAGGATAGTTACATTTATAGGTTTCTAAGGAAACTCTGTATTGTTTTTTGTTAATGTATCTATTGATGCATACTTCCACCAACAGCATATGGGGTTCCCATTTCTTCATACTCTCACCAATGCTTTTCATTTATTTATTTATGTGGCAGGGTCTCTGTCACCCAAACTGGGGTGCAGTGGCATGACCTCAGTTCACTGAGATGTCTGCCTTTTGGGTTCAAGCAGCTCTCCTGCCTCAGCCTCCCAAGTAGCTGAGATCATGTTGGTCAGGCTGGTTTTGAACTCCTGACCTCAAGTCATCTATTCATCTCAGACATTCAAAGGGCAAGGGTTACAGAGGTAAGCCAATGTGCACAGCCTAACTTCCGTGAGTCTTAAAAATAAAAGCCATTCTAACAGGTGGAATATATCTTAATGTGATTTTAACTTGCATTTCCAAGGTGATTAGTGATATGCATTTTTATCAAACATGACTTTGTCATTGGTATGTCTTTTTTTCTTTTTTTTTTTTTTTTTTTT
>NW_016108123.1:266838-281291 GCF_001604975.1 Cebus imitator | reverse complement strand
ATTTTCTAAGCATATTTGACTCCTATGTTGAAACCCTTGTAAGACATTATAAAAGGCATTTATTTTAGAATCACCTGGGTATGTAATATCTTTTTAAAAAAATATTTCAGTAGTTTTTGGAGAACAGATGGTGTTTAGTTACATAAGTTAATTAAATGTGATTTCTGACATTTCAATGTACACATCACCACTACAGTGTAAACTAGACTCAGTGTGCAGTGTTTTATCCCTCACTACCTCCCAACCTTCCCCCCAAGTCCTCAGAGTCCATTATAATGTTCTCATGCCTTTGCACTCCCATAGCATAGCTCCCATTTATAAGTGAAAACATGCAATGTTTTGTTTTCCATGACTGAATTATTTCACTTAGAATAATAGTCTCCAGCTCCAGCCAGGTTGCTGTGAATCTCATTATTTTGTTACCTTTAGTGGAGGAGTAGTATCCCAGGTTGTATGTATGTATAAATATATATCTACCCCCCCCATTTTCTTTATTCACTCATTGATCAATGAGCATTTAGGCAGGTTTCATATTGCAATTGTGAATTGTGCTGCTATAAACATGAATGTGCAAGAATTTTTTTAATATAATGATACACTGCCCTATGGTTTGATACCTAGTAGTAGGATTGCTGGATCAAATGGTAGTTCTACTTTTAGTTTTTTAGGGAATCTTCATACTGTTTTACTTAGTGGTTTTACTAGTTTACACTGCCACCAGCAGTATATATGTGTTTTCTTTCAGATCCACACCAACATGTATTAGGTACAACCCTCCCAGATTTAGCCAGGAAGAAACAGAAACTCTAAACGGACTAATTAGAAATAAGATTCAAATAGTAATTTTAAAATTGCCAAAGTAAAAAGTCTAAGACCAGATAGATTCACAGCTGAATTCCATCAGGAAATCAAAAAAAGAATTATCGTCAATCCTACTGAACCTATTCCAAAAGACAGAGAAAGAGGGCATCTTCCCTAAATTATTCTATGAAGCCAGTATTTCTTTAATACTAAAACCAGGAAAGGGCATCACGAAAACAGGAAATTACAGATCAGCAACCCTGATGAATATAGATGCAAAAATATTCCACAAAATGCTAGCTAACTGAATCCAACAGCTTTTGAAAAAGAAAATACACCATGATCAAATGAGTTTCATTTCAGAAATGCAAGATTGGATTAACATACACAAGTTAACAAATGTAATACACCACATAAACAGAATTAAATACAAAAAATTACACAATCATCTCAGTAGATGCCTAAAACACATTTGACAAAACACAGAGTCTGTTCATAACTAAAATCCTCAGCAAAACTGGCATATAAAGGACATACATTAATGTAATACAAGCCATCTATGACAAACAATCTCCAACATTATCATGAATGGGGGAAATTGAGAGCATTCCATCTGAGAAAGGGAGTAAGACAAGTGCCCACATTCACTACATCTATTCAACATAGTGCTAGAAGTCCTGGCCAGAACAATCAAGACAAGAAAAGAAAATATAAGGTATCCAAATTCTTAAAGAGAAAGTCAAACCATTGTTGTTCAGAGATAACGACTGTATACCTAGAAAACTCCAAAGACTCATTCAAAAAAATCCTAGCTCTAATACATCAATCCAGTAAAGTTTGAAGATACAAAATCAATACACACCAATCAGTAGCACTGCTATAAATCAGCAGCAACAACGCTGATTATTAAATAAAGAACTCAACCCATTTTTAAAAAGCTGCAAAAAATAAAATAATAAGAAATATGCTTAACCAAAGACGTGGAAGACCTCCAAAAGGAAGATTACACAACACTGCTGAAAGTAACCACAAATTACAAAAAAGGAACACACCCTGTGCTCATGGATGGGTAGAATAAATATTATGGAAATGACTGTATGGCCAAAAGAAATCCATAAAATCAATAAAACTCCCATCAAAATAGTATCATTCTTTATATAACTAGGAAAAACTAGCATAAGTTTCACATGGTACCAAAAAAAAAAAAAAAAAGAGTCCTCATAGCCGAAGCAAACAAGGCTAAACACAGTGAAGGAAACATCAAAAGCACACACAAGGGCCTGTCAAGGGGTAGGGAGTAGGGGAGAGATAGCATTAGGAGAAACACCTAATGTAGATTAGGATGTAGCAAACCACATGGCACGTGTATACCTATGTAACAAACCTGCATGTTCTGCACACATATCCCAGGACTTAAAGTATAATAATAATTTTTTAAAAGATGGATTCGTTTTAAGGCTTTTTACATTGTAGCACTGATATGATTTTGTGTACTCTTCTATATGTATATTATACATTAATTAAAAGTTTACTCTAACAAAATTAAAAAAAAAAAATCTTGAAGGATCACATTACCTGACTTCAAACTATACTACAAGGCTACAGTCACAAAATCAGCAAAATACTAGTATAAAAACAGGCATGTAGACCAAGGGAACACAATAGAGAGCCCCAAAATAAAGCAAACACAGCCAGTTCACCTTTGACAAAGTAAATGAAAACATAAAGTAGAGAAAGGTTCCCCCTATTCAACAAATGGGTAACTGGGAAAACACATGTAGAAGAATGAAACCAGATCCTCATCTCTTACCTCATACAAAAACCAAGTTAAACCTGAAACACTTCTTTAAATCTTGTTTATTGAAACAGTGCGTAGATTTCTAGTTTTGTGGCTATTTTCTAGATTCTGTAGGCATGCTTCATGGTTTTTTATTTAACTTCAGGATTTCTGATTTTTTGAATTTATTTTAATCTCCTTGTTAATTTTAGAGAATGCTGAATTCCTGTGTTATCTTGAATTTCTTTGAGTTTCCTCTAAATATATACTTTGAATTCACTATCTGAAATGTCATTTATTTCTTTCTTCAAGATAGTGATGGTGTCTTACTTCATTTGGTGAAGTCATATGTATCTAGGTGGTCTTGATGCTTTTGATTGTTCATGTGTGTCTGACACTGAAATGTTATTTACTGTAGTTTATACAGTCTTGAGTGACTGTTTGCTAGCTTCTTTGAAAAGGCTTTCCAATATTCAAAAGGATTGAGTGTTGTGGTCTAAAGCCATATTTGCTTAACCTGGTATATAATTCTCGCAGACTTAGAGATGCAGCACCTTGTCTTTTATCAGATATGGTAGAATTCTGTGGATTACCAGGCAGAGATTCTTGTTTTCTTTTATTAATTTTTCTGTGACAAATGAAGTCTCTTTCTCTATTCTAAGTGGCCTCGATCTGTGCATGGAGTGATACAAGCACCTGAAGAGCCACCATCACAATAAGTGAAAGAGGTCAGATCTGAAACAAGCAAAGTCCCTGGTTTCACTCAAGGCACACTGTAACTACTAACAGGCTACCGCATATGTATTTCAAGGTATTGCAGCTTTACAATCAGTTGATGCTCATTGTTAGCCAGGTGTATGTCTTTCCCTTCAGCATGGTGAGCTCCCTCACGGTAAGTCCACCACATAGAGTGATACAAGCACCCCAGGAGCCACCATCATGGTAACTGAAATAGGTCAGACCTGAAACTAGCAAAGCCCCTGGTCTCACTCAAGGCACACTGTAACTACTACTTGGTTACAATGTCTATTACAAGCCTTTACAGCTTTATAATTAGCTGATGCTGATTGTCAGCCATATGTACATCTTTCCCATCAGCATGGTGAGATCTCCCAGGTTAAGTCCATTGATGTCATTCAGGAGACAAGAACAAGAGAAAAAATCTCAGTAGTCTGTTATTCTATTATAATGTGGCTTAGCTGGCACTAAAACCCCAAGATACATTTTTCCCAACTCTTCCTTCCAATTTTCACAGACACTTTAAACTGCTTTACTTTGACATAACAAAATATAGCTTTCTTTTCATAAATAACAAACAAGCAAAAACAAAAACCTATGCTTGAAATCTTTCCTGTCTGCACTTTAAGTAAGATATAGATATATGTTCATTTCATGAATTAAAATATTCTAAATACTAAAAACTTGAAGCTCATTTTATTAATCAAATAATTTTCACTTTTTAAAATTTTGAGCAACAGGTTAGCAAAGAAGCCATTAAGTATGATTTTTAGCAGAATTAACATGGTAAGTCCAAGTTTAACTTCAGGAGCAAAACAATCCCCATTGTATCTAATCTGGTAGTGGTTTTCTTTCTTGAACATTTATTTAAAAATGTCATTTTTTTGGCCGGGAGCAGTGGCTCAAGCCTGTAATCCCAGCACTTTGGGAGGCTGAGGCGAGTGGATCACGAGGTCAAGAGATCGTGACCATCCTGGTCAACATGGCGAAACCCCGTCTCTACTAAAAATACAAAAAAAAAATCAGCTGGGCATGGTGGCACATGCCTGTAATCTCAGCTACTCAGGAGGCTGAGGCAGGAGGATTGCCTGAACCTAGGAGGCGGAGGTTGCAGTGAGCCGAGATCGCGCCATTGCACTACAGCCTGGGTAACAAGAGCGAAAATCTGCCTCAAAAAAAAAAAAAAGTCATTTTTTTTTAAATATTTTGTCCATATATTAAAAAGGATGATGGGCAGGTCAGAATTATTTTTATACATATATATATATACATATATATATATATATGTATATATATATATATGTATATATATATAAAACATGAAGTATAATTACATATTGTATATTATATATCTTAAATATATGTTATATATATTAAATGTATTTAATATATAATGTATATTATACTGTTATATATATATACATATAGTAATTCTGACTTGCCCATCATCCTTTTTTAAATATATATAATATATATAGTACATACCAAATATATTTTATATATATAATATATATATATTATACTTTAAGTTTTGAGTTACATGTGCGATCTTGCAGGTTTATACAATTATAACAAGTCCAATTGTTACATAGGAATACACATGGCATGGTGGTTTGCTGCCTCCCTTCCCCATCACCTGCATTAGGTATTTCTTCCAATGTCATCCCTCCCCAACTTCCCCTCTCCCAGCTATCCCTCCCCTAGCATCCCACCCCCAAAACAGACCGCAGTGTGTGATATTCCCCTCCGTGTGTCCATGTGTTCTCATTGTTCAACACCCACCTATGAGTGAGAACATGTACTGTTTGTTTTTCTTTTCTTGTGACAGTTTGCTGAGAATGGTGGTTTCCAGATTCATCCATGTCCCGACAAAGCACATTAATTCACCCATTTTTATGGCTGCATAGTATTCTATGGTACACATGTGCCACGTTTTCTTTATCCAGTCTATCATTGATGGGCATTTTCATTGGTTCCAAGTGTTTGCTGTTGTAAACAGTGCCACAATGAACATACATGTGTGTGTGTCTTTATAACAGAATGATTTATAATCCTTTGGGTATATATCAAGTAATGGAATTGCAATGAAATTGCAAGTGGGATTTATTAATGAGCACAAAAATAGAATAAGTAAATAAGATTTAGTATTTGAAAGCACTACAAGATGACTTTAATATATAGCTGTACATTTTAAAATAACTAAAACACTATAGTTGAATAGTTTATTACACAATAAAAGCTTAAGGTAATAGCTATGTCACTTTTACTAATGTGATCTGCATGCCTTATTTGCCAGTATCAAAACAACTCATGTATCTAAATATACACATTTACATATCCACAGAAATTGAAAGTAAAGCAATCAAAAGTAATTGTTATTGAAAAGTCAATTATCTGTTTTTAAATTTAAGGAACTTCACAGTGAAATTTTACATGTGGACCTGAATTATTTTCTTAAACATTATAGCTATCATAAAAAGATTGCTGTAAAAAAAAAAAAAAAGTTTATTTTCATGTTTGACAAAGAGTTGTTAAGAGGAAGATTTGAAAACTTTAAGGCACATAATTTCTACAGTCATATGTAATTAAGATATTTAGAGCTTGAATTATTTCTATGCATGTAATCTTAACCTATTTATAACAGAGGCACTTAAGATTAGTGAGAAAAAAATGTGTGTATGTATGTGTACATATATACATATAAACAGGCACTATTTTGTGTATGGGTTTCTGTGTAATTTTCCATGCACTTGTGTAACTTTTACTTATTTCCAATAATATGTATGTACAGCTTAGGAAACTAAAATATATTTCAAAAGATAAATAAAGCTTAAGAAAATGAAGAGGTTGGTTGATTAACTCAGGGATTATAAAGAACTTATAAATGCAATTTATTGTAACTAGCTTTATCTGTCACTGGTCATATGGGGGTCACCACCTAAGAAACTGATTACCACCTGTGGGGCTCTGTCCTGCAAACCCTCATACACAAAGTTCAGTGAACAAGAGGGCTAGAGAGGTTGGCAGCTGCTCTCAGAGGACAATTGCTGCTACCCGACCTCTACTCACTCTTTCCCCTCAAATTTATTCAATATAGATTTAAGTTCTAAGTCAACAAGTTTGTATATAGTTAACATGGGTAAAAGAGTTGTTTTACGAATGATAAAAGCTTTGGTTCTGGAACCCAGACTAAAGACCATTAACGGGTAATCCTCCTTCATCCTCCCCCTGAGAGGACCATCTGGCACTAAGTTTACATGAGTAAACAAGCAGAGACAAAAGAATGTGGGGTAAACAAGCTTAACTTGGGAAGCTTCTACTATCCACAATCTTCACCCTATTACTTAATGATCTATGGAAAGAACTGGCTGCCTTCAACCTATCTTACTAAAACCTTTTGGTCTTCCAAAAGATTTGAGACTATAATATTACAACCTTCTTTAATATTTCTGGTTTTATGTTCAAAACTTTCACTTAACTAGGTATTGAACAAACATACCTAAAAATAATGAGGTACTAATAATACACCATCTATGACAAGCACACATCCCACATTATATGAATTAGACAAAAGGAAGCATTCCCTATACAAGAAGACAAGTATGCCCTCTCCCCACTCCTGTTCAACACAGTAATCAAAAGTCTTGGAGAGTGCAATTAGCATGAAAAAAAAAAAAAAAAAAAACAAAGGCGTCTAAATAGGAAGTGAGCAAGCTGCCAAACTATCCCTTTTTGCAGATGACATGATTGTACATATAGGAGACCATCAGTCTTAACTCCAAAAGCTCTGTAAATTGGTAAATGTAGCAAAGTCTTAGGATGCAATAGCAATGCACAAAGTTAACTATCATTCCTATCCATCAACTTTCTACCCAAGAACCAATTCTAAATTACCACCCCATTCACGATCAGCACAAAAAAAGAATAAAAATACCTAGAAATACAGGGAAGTATTACAAGAAGAGTGCAATAGCACTGTAATAAGAATTATAAAACACTGTCCAAAGAAATCAGAGAAGACACAAACACATTTTTTAAAAGTAATGCTCGGCAGAGATCAGGTGAAGATGGCTGACTAGGAACAGCTCAGGATTTCAGTTCCCAGTGAAAGTGCAGAGGGTGAGTAGACACTGCATTTCCAGATGGATTTTTATTGCCCACAGACCAGGAGATTCCCAGGCAGAGGAGCCCCACGGGTCGCCAGCGTGGCTATTTCAGCCAATGTGACTGTTTCGGCCGGCGTGGCTGTTTTGGCCCACATGGCTGCTTTGCCTGTGCCCTGGTGTGGCAGTTCTCCGTATAAAAAACACCGGTCCGGGTGTCCTCTTAGCTGGCAATTGGAGCCCTGGGACGGCAGAGTCACCCATTCATCTGAAATAGCGAACAAGGCCAGGAGATTCCTAGGCAAAAAAACCGCCAGGAATCTCAGCACCACTGTTTCAGCTGGCTCAGTGAGATGTGGCACGGGATACCCCAGCATCTTTTCAACAGGTGATTGGAACACCTGGGAGAGTTGACCGCTCAACTGAAAGAAAAAAAAAAGACTCGAGTCATGGAGCCAGGTGATCAGGCTCAGCTGGTCCTACCCCCACAACCCAACAATGACAAAACAAACAAACAAACAAAAGTAACTGAAAACGCTCTGGGTTGAGAGTTTTACAGCAAGCACAGCTGAACCCAGGATGATACGCCTCTGTGGGGGAGGGGCGACCACCATTACTGAGACACTCCACTGCTATGGAGGCAGTCTGCCATCACTGAGGCAGTCTGCTGTGGCTGAGGCAACCTGCCATTGCCAAGGCAACCTGCCACTACAGAGAGAGTCCACCATAATGGAGACAGGCCACCATTGTCAAGGCAGTTCTAACTACACCCATATAAACAGGACTGCAGGGAACATCACACAGCAGCTGGGTGGAGTCCACAGCAGCTCAGCAAAGCCTCTGCAGGCAGATAGTGACTAGGCAGCCTCCTTGCTGGGCAGGACAGCCCTGAAAGGAAAAAAAAGGCAGCAGCACAACAGAAACTCATAAATAAAGCCCTAACTCCCTGGGACAGAGCACCTGGGATATAAATAAATAAATAAATAAAGGGGAGTTTATGAGTTCTAGCAGACCTAAACGCACATGCCCAGCAACTCTGAATGAACAACAGAGAACATAGCTCAGGACTTGAGCTACAATAAAGGACAGACTGTCTCCTCAAGCAGCTCCTAACCCCCATATATCCAAAGAATCACCTCATAAAGGAGAGAACAGACTGACATTTGGTGGGTATCCTTCTGGGACAAAGATAGCAGAAGAAGAAACTGATATCAACCCTTACAGTTCTGCAGCTGCTGCAGGTGATCCCCAGGAAAGCAGGGTCTGGAGTGGGCCTCAGCAGTCCTACAGCAGAGGGGCCAGACTGTTAGAAGGAAAGCTAAGAAAAGGAAGTAACTTCAGCATCTGCAAACTGGAAGTTCACTCAGAGAACCAAACTACAAAGACAACAGGTGGATAAACCCACAAACATGTGAAGAAACCAGCACAAAAAGGATGAAAACACCTGAAACCAGAACACCTCTCCTCCTAAAAGGGATCATAACTCCTCAACAGCAAGGGATCAAGGCTGGATGAAGAACGAGTGTGATGAAATGACAGAATCAGACTTCAGAAGGTGGGTAATAAAAAACTACAGTGAGCTAAAAAAAACATGTTCTAACTCAATGCAAAGAAACTAAGAACCCTGAAAAAAGATTTGACGAAATGCTAATGAGAATGGACAACATAGAGAGGAATATAAGTGAATTGATGGACCTGAAAAATACAACATGAGAACTTCGCAAAGCATGCACAAGTTTCAACAGCCGAATTGACCAAGCAGAAGAAAGGATATCAGAGGTTGAAGGTCAACTCAATGAAATTAAATGAGAAAGCAAGAATAGAAAAAAAAAGGTAAAAAGGAACAAACAAAGTCTTGATGAACTGTGGGACTATGTGAAAACACCTAATCTACGTTTGATAGGTGTATCTGAATGTGACAAAGAGAATGAATACAAGCTGGAAAATACTCTTCACGATATAATCCAGGAAAATTTCACCAGCCTAGCAAGGCAGGCCAAGATACAAGTCCAGGAAATACAGAGAAAACCACAAAGATATTCCTCACGAAGAGCAACGCCAAGGCACATAATTGTCAGGTTCACCAGAGTTAAAATAATGGAGAAAATGCTAACGGCAGCCAGAGAGAAAGGTTGGGTTACCCACAAAGGGAAGCTCATCAGACGCACAGCAGATCTCTCAGCAGAAACCCTACAAGCCAGAAGAGAGTGGGGGACAATTTTCAACATCCTTAAAGAAAAGAAATTTCAACCCAGAATCTCCTATCCAGCCAAACTAAACTTCATATGTGAAGGAAAAATAAAATCCTTTGTGAACAAGCAAGTACTCTGAGATTTCATCACCACGAGGCCAGCTTTACAAGAGCTCCTGAAGGAGGCTCTACACATATAAAGGAACAACCAGCACCAGCCACTCCAAACACATACCAAATCATACAGGGCATCAATACAATAAAGAATCTGCATGAACTAATGAACAAAACAGCCAGCCAGCATCAAAATGGCAGTATCAAATTCACACATAACAATATCATCCCTAAATGTAAATGGGCTAAATGCCCCAATCAAAAGACAGAGACTGGCAAATTGGATAAAAAGCCAAAACCCATCATTGTGCTGTATCCATAAAACCCATTTCACATGCAAGGATACAAAAAGGCTCAAAATAAAGGAATGGAGGAAGATTTATCAAGCAAATGGAAATAAAAAAAAAAAGCAGGAGTTGCAATTCTCATCTCTGATTAAATAGACTTTAAAACAAAAAAGATCAAAAGAGACAAAGAAGGATATTACATAATGGCAAAAGGATCAATACAACAAGAGCTAACGATCCTAAATATATACGCACCCAATACAGGAGCACCCAGATACATAAGGAAAGCTTTTAATGACTAACAAAGAGACAGACTCCCAGACAATAATAGTGGGAGGCTTTAACACCCCATTGTCAATATTAGATCAATGAGACAGAAAATTAACAAGGATATCCAGGACCTGAACTCAGACCTGGACGAAGCAAACCTAATAGACATTTACAGAACTCTCTGCCTCAAATCCACAGAATATACATTCTTTTCAGCACCATATCACACCTACTCTAAAATTGACCACATAATTGGAAATAAATCACTCCTCAGCAAATGCAAAAGAACGGAAATCATAACAAACATTCTCTCAGACCACAGTGCAATCAAATTAGAACTCAGAATGCAGAAACTAACTGAGAACCTCACAGCTTCATGGAAACTGAACAACTAGCTCTTGAATGTTGACTGCATAAACAATGAAATAAAGGCAGAAATAAAGATGTTCTTTGAAACCAACGAGAACAAAGACTAAACGTACAAGAATCTCTGGGACACATTTAAAGCAGTCTCTAGAGGAAAATATATAGCAATAAGTGCCCACATGAGAATCATGGAGAGATCTAAAATTGACACCCTAGCATCAAAATTGAAAGAGCTAGAGGAGCAAGATCAAAAAAACTCAAAGTCTAGCAAAAGACAAGAAATAACTAAGATCAGAGCAGAACTGAAGGAGACAGAGACACAAAAAAACCCTCAAAAAATCAATAAATCCAGGATCTGGTTTGTCGAAAAGATCAACAAAATAGAACACTAGCCAGGTTAATAAAAAAGAGAGAATAATCAAATTGATGCAATAAAAAATGATAAAGGGGACATCACCACAGATTCCACAGAAATTCAAACCATTATAAGAGATTATTACAAACAACTCTATGCACATAAACTAGTAAACCTGGAAGAAGTGGATAAATTCCTGGACACTTGACTCCTCCCAAGTCTAAACCAGGAAGAACTCAAAACCCTGAATAGACCAGTAACAAGGACTGAAGTTGAGGCAGTAATTAAGAGTTTACCACCCAAAAAAAGCCCAGGTCCAGACTGGTTCACAGCCGAATTCTATCAGACATACAAAGAGGAACTGGTACCATTCCTTCTGAAACTATTCCAAACAATACAAAAAGAGGAAATCCTTCCCAAATCATTTTACGAGACCAACATCATCCTGATACCAAAACCCGGCAGAGACTCAACAAGGAAAGAAAACTTCAGGCCAATATCCATGATGAACATAGATGCAAAAATCTTCAATGAAATACTGGAAAGCTAATTGCAACAGCACATCAAAAAGCTTATCAGCCATGATCCAGTGGCCTTCATCCCGGGGATGCAAGGCTGGTTCAATATACACAAGTCTATAAATGTAATTCACCACAAAAACAGAATCAAAGACAAAAACCACAGGATTCTCTCAATTGATGTAGAGAAGGCCTTTGACAAAATTCAAAAGCCCTTTATGCTAAAAACCCTCAATAAACTAGGTATTCACAGGACGTATCTCAAAATAATAAAAGCTATTTATGACAAACCAACAGCCAATATCATACTGAATGGGCAAAAATTGAAAGCATTCCTTTTGAAATCTGGCACTAGAAAAGGATGCCCTCTCTCACCACTCCTATTCAATAGAGTACTAGAAGTTCTAGCCAGAGCAATCAGGCAAGAAAAAAAAATCAAGCTTATTCAAACAGGAAACGAAGAAGTCCAATTGTCTCTATTTGCAGACAACATGACTGTATATAGAGGACCCCATCATGTCAGCCTAAAATCTCCTGAAACTGATAAGCAACTTCAGCAAAGTCTCAGGATACAAAATCAATGTGCAAAAATCTCAAGCATTCCTATACACCAATAACAGGCTCACAGGGAGCCAAATCAAGAAGGAACTGTCATTCACAATTGCTACAAAGAAAATAAAATACCTAGGAACACAACTAACAAAGAATGTAAAGAACCTCTTCAGGGAGAACTACAAACCACTGCTCAACAAAATAAGAGAGGACACAAACAGATGGAGAAACATTCCATGTTTATGGTTAGGAAGAATCAATATCGTGAAAATGGCCGTACTGCTCAAAGTAATTTACAGACTCAATGCTATTCCCATCAAGCTACCAATGACCTTCTTCACAGAACTGAAAAAAAAAAAACACCTTAAACTTCATATGGAGCCAAAAGGGAGGCTGCATAGCCAAGTCAATTCTAAGAAAAAGAACACAGCAGGAGTCATCACACTATCGCACTTCAAACTATACTACAAGGCTACAGTAGTCAAAGTAGCATGGTACTGGTACCAAAACAGAGATATTTACCAACGGAACAGAACAGAGGCCTCAGAGGCAACACAACATATCTACAGCCATCCGATCATTGACAAACCTGAAGAAAACAAGCAATAGGGAAAGGATTCTCTGTTTAATAAATGATGTTGAGAAAGCTGGCTAGCCACATGCATAAACCAGAAACTGGACCCCTTCCTGACACATTACCCTAAAATTAACTCTTGATGGATTAAAGACTCTAGATGGATTAAAGATTAAACATAAGACCTAACACCATAAAAACCCTAGATGAATATCTAGGCAAAACCATTCAGGATATAGGCGTAGGCAAGGACTTCGTGACCAAAACACCAAAAGCATTGGCAATGAAAGCCAAAATAGATAAATGGGACCTAATCAAACTCCACAGCTTCTGCATGGCAAGACAAACAGTCATTAGAATGAATTGGCAGCCAACAGAATGGAAAAAAATTTTTGCAGTTTTCCCATCTGACAAAGAGCTGATACCCAGAATTTACAAAGAACTAAAACAGATCTACAAGAAAAAAACAAACAAGCCCATTCAAAAATGGGCAAAGGATATGAACACTTTACAAAAGAAGACATATATGAGGCCAACAAACATATAAAAAAAACGCTCATCATCACTGGTCATTAGAGAAATGCGAAAAAATACTACATTGAGATACCATCTGACGCCAGTTAGAATGGCAATCATTAAAAAATCTGGAGACAACAGATGCTGGAGAGGATGTGGAGAAACAGGAACAGTTTTTCACTGTTGGTGGGAGTGTAAATTAGTTCAACCATGTGGAAGACAGTGTGGCGATTCCTTAAGGACCTAGAAATAGAAATTCCATTTGACCCAGCAATCCCATTACTGGGTATATATCCAAAGGATTATAAATCGTTCTACTATAAGGACATATACACACGAATGTTCACTGCAGCACTGTTTACAATAGCAAAGACCTGGAACCAACTCAAATGCCCATTGATGATAGGCTCTACAGGGAAAATTGGTACATATACACCATGGAATATTATGCAGCCGTAAAAAAGACGATAAGTTTGTGTCCTTTGTAGGGACATGGATGTACCTGGAAACCATCATTCTCAGCAAACTGACACAAGAGCAGAAAATCAAACACCACATGTTCTCACTCATAGGTGGGTGTTGGACAATGAGAACACATGGACACAGGGAGAGGACTACACACTGGGGTTGGTTGGGAGGAAATAGGGGAAGGACTGCTCAAATAACCAATACAATCCTAAGCAAAAATAACAAAGCTGGAAAGATTATTCTAATCAAGTTCAAACTAGAGTATAAGGCTACAATAACTGAAACAGCATAGTGCTGGTGAAAAACATACACACACAAGCCAACAAAATAGAACAGAGAGCCCAGATAGGAGGCTGAACATGTGCAACCATCTGATCTTTGACCCAGTAATTCCAACTAGACATATAGTTAAAGGAATATAAATTATTTTATCATTAAGTCATATATTTGTGAATGTTTATTGCAACACTATACACAATGGCAAAAGCATAAAATCAAATTCAATGTTCATCAATGGTAGACTAAATAAATATGACACACATATACTATGGGATACTATGCAACTATAAAAAAACAATGAGCCTGTATCCTTTGCAGAAATATGGATGGAGCCAAAGTTCATCATCCTTAGCAAACTAATGTAAATATTGAAAACCAAATACCACAACTTCTCCACTTAGAAGTGGAATCTAATCCTGGCAAACATGGTGAAATCCCTTCTCTACTAAAAATACAAAATTAGCTAGGCATGGTGGTTCGTGCCTGTAGTCCCAGCTACTCAGGAGGCTGAGGCAGGAGAATTGCTCAAAGCCAGAAGGCAGAG
>NW_016108123.1:263354-266648 GCF_001604975.1 Cebus imitator | reverse complement strand
AAAAAAAAAAAAAAACAGCTGGTACTAGGGTTTCTTCCATGGTGACAAAATAATTTGTACAACAAACCCCCGTTACACAAGTTTTTAACAAACCAGCATATGTACACCAGAACTTAAACTAAGTATTTTTAAAAGTGACCCTTCTATGTATTTGTACAAAATATATTTTTACATTAAATCAATTACATCAGTAAAACTTTAATTTATGGTATCATACATACAAATGTATATAAATAATCTGTATTTTCTCACCTAGATTTTCATCAAATACTATCACTTTTACTGTACAATATCTTGGTTAGCTTGCTTCTTTTCACTGCTAATAGTTTCATGAATAATATGTGAATATCAGAATTATTTTATTATACAATATATTATGTTATATAATATATAATGAAACAGAATATTGTATAATAATGTGAATATCAGAATAAATTTAAATTAACCTAAACCATTATTTAAGGCTAATTTCTCAATTATATACTTTGTCTGTAATTGTTTTTAATTTGTAACCTTTCATATATTCTGTTTTCTTATTAATTGCAGGGCTAACAGTATTCACATCGCACATTTTTCTCTCTTTACTGTCATCTCATTGCCTGAGCATTAAATTTTTTATGTTTCTGCTTATAATTGAGAGTTAGCTTATCATTTGTTGGTCCTAGTTTTCATCCTCATTTATTTTTAGTTATTTCCCAATTATTTACAATAGAATAAACATGAGCCAGTTCAATCTATTTTAGCTTTAAGGAAATGGTTCCACCATTATGTTTTCTGTGTACTGTAGAGTAATTAAAATGAGAGCTTATTATTTTAAAAATAAAAAGTATGAATACATATTTAGCATTTTTAGATTGAAAAATTGTAATTATACATATTCATGAGGTACATGGTTTTATTTCTTTTTTTGTGTAAATTAAAGGAGTGCATATTCAGTTTTCTTACATGGATATACTATGTAGGGGTGAAATCTGAACTTTTAGTATATCACCTGAATAAAGTATATCACATCCATTAATTTCTCACCTCTGTATATATGCATGTGGAATACTATTCAGCCATAATAAGAATGGAATTCTGCCTTTTGTAGTAACATGAATGAAACTAGAGTTATCATGTTAAAGTAAAATGTCTTAGAAATAGTCAAATACACATATTTTCACATGCAAGTGGGAGCTAAATAACTGTACACAGTGGACACAGGGTTTGGCATAATAAAATATGGTTTTATTTTCATGTCATTTCTTATTTGCATTTTACTTTTTTTGTCTATTGAAGTGTTTTCTATGTTAATAATTTATATCTTAAAATCACTAATATGCCATTAATCAAAATTCAATTTTTTATTTGGAACATTACAGACACTTCTATCTTTGTAGATAGTGTCATGTGCTTCCTTATACTTACAACATTTTTAAATCTCATTTCACAGTATTTTTTTCAAATGGTTTCCTTTAGGGTTGTTCAAATTTCCCATAACAAGAGCAGTCTCCGATATACAAAACGAAACTTTGAAACATTTTAAGAAACCTTCTGCTTACTAATAAAGTATTATTTCTCATTTAATTTCTGGAGATAACAGAAATGTTTTCATGTGATCACATTTTTCTCACATCACCTGGCTTTTCCATGAAAGAACATGAATTTTAACACTGGCAACTGATGGATGTACCATCAGATACTTAAAAGCATTTATACTTCTATAGGTAAATCACATTCATTAAATACATTTTAAGTTGATATTAAATCAGGTTGTCACCATTTTGCTAAGAATCTGAGAAACATGATGATTCTATAAATGTTTATACATGTATCAACAGCCAATAACTTAACTATTGTTTTCAGGTTAATAGTAGAGAAGTTTGTCATCTCTCTCTTTACAATATACATAGCTATTCTTTATAAGCAACATGAATAAAATAAAATGATGTTTGTATGTCGCAAAAATCAAATTTTCCTTAGGAGTTCATACAACTACATTAAAAGGTACTTTTGTAAATACTGCACCTAATCTATCTGCATCACAAACACTTTCTAACCTTGTTAGACAGTCAAATACTTAGTAAAAAAGATATCCTAAAATCATGTTAAACATTTGAATGACAAAAATTTCAATGAGGAAGATACATTTAGTAAAAGAAAAAATAACATTTTATGTTGAAAAGAAATTCCTATATATTTGTTCAAATTAAAAATATATATTTTTCTAACTTGTTTTATTGAGTAATTAAACGTTTTTGTATGCTTTAGTTATTATCAAAAAAGGATTTATTAAAACAATGCTTTACTAAAGGAGGATGAACTTTTGAGTTACAAACACTACCTGAAAAGAAGACTGAATATTGTATGACAAAATGGAATTTATGCATTTTTTTCAGAAACACGCCTGAAATTCACTTTGATGTTGCTGAATCCCAAACATCTCTGCCTCTGCATTATGCTACAGTTTTTTTTTCACTTTTATTTTAGGTTCAAGAATACATGTGCAGTTTAGTTACATAGGTAAGCTGCATGTTACAGGGCTATGGTTTGCATATTATTTTGTCAACCAGATGAAACAAATAGTGTCCAATAGGTAGCATTTTATTTTCATCCTCTTCCCATCCTCAACCGTCAAATGAGTCTTGGTAGCTGTTGTTTCTTTCTTTATATCCACATATACTCATGTTTAGCTTCCACTTATAAGAACATGCAGCATTTGGTTTTCTGATGCTGCATTAATTTCCTTTGAATAATGGCCATTAGTCCCATCCATGTTGTTGTAGAGGACATTAATCTTCTCTTGTGGCTGCATAGTATTCTGTGGTCCATGTGTACCACTTTGTAAAAATCCCTTCTGCCATTGATGGTCATTTAGGTTAACTCCATATCTTTGGTATCGTAAATTGTGCTGAAATAAATGTGTGCGAGTGTGTTTGTGTGTGTGTGTGTCTTTATGGTAGACTGATTTATAGTCCTCTAGGTATCTACCTAAAGACAGGATTGCTGGATGAAATTGTAGTTCTGTTTTAAATTCTTTGAGAACTTGTTAAACTGCTTTCCACAATGGCTGAACTAATTTACATTTCTACCAGCAGTGGATAAGCAGACACTTTTCTTCAGAACTTCACCAGTATCTATTATTTTATTGACTTTTTAATAAAAAAAAGTTAGATCTGGGCCAGGCATTGTGGCTCATGACTGTAATTTCGGCACTTTGGGAGGGCAAGGTGGGTGGACCACCTGAGGTTGGGAGTTTGAGACCAGCCTAACCAACGTGGAGAAATCTTCTCTCTACTAAAAATAAAAAATTAG
>NW_016108123.1:247551-263314 GCF_001604975.1 Cebus imitator | reverse complement strand
AAAAAAAAAAAAAAAAAAAAAAAGCTCTGACTTGCATGGGATGGTATCTCGTTGTGGTTTTGATTTGCATTTCACTAACTGTTAGTAATACTAAGCATTTTTTATATGCTTGTTGGGTGCATGCATATCTTTCTTAAAAAAGCGCGTTTATGCCTTTGCCCACTTTTCAATGGGGTTGTTACTTCTTGTAAATTTGTTTTTTTTACAGAGTCATGATACTACTTTTTCTCAGATGCAGTTTGCAAATATTTTCTCAAATTCTGTAGGTTCTCTATTTATTCAGTTGATAGTTTAATTTGCTGTGCAGAAGCCTTTAAATTAGTTATCATTTGTCAGTTTCTTTCTTTCTTGAAAATGCTTTAAGTGCTCATCAGGGAATATTAGCCAGGCCCTATGTTTAAAATGTAATCTCCTAGGTTATCTTCCAGGTTTTTGTTGTTGTTGTTGTTGTTGTTTTAAGTTTTACTTTTAAGCCCTTAATTCATCTTGAGTAGAATTTTTTTGTATGGCTTAAAAAAGTAGTACAGTTTCAGTTTTCTGCATATAGCTAGTCAGTTATCCCATTACAATTTATGAAATGGAGAGCTTGTACTTATTGCTTCTTTTTGTCAGTTTTGTCAAAGATAAGATTGTTGTAGGTTTGTGGTTATTTCGGGGCTTTCTATTCCAATCTAGCCGTGTGTGCCTGGTTTTGTAACAGTATCTGTATTGGTTACTACAGCTGTGCAGTATACTTTGAAATATAATAATGTGATGCCTTCAACTTTGTGTTTTTATTTTGTTAGTGTTTTCTGCTTGGGATTGCCTTGGCTATTCAAGCTCCTTTATGGTTCTATATGAAGGTTAAAACTAAGAGTTTTTTTTTTTCTCTCTGTCTGTGAATAAAGTCACTGTCAGTTTGATGCATACAGCATTGAATCTATAAATTGCTTTGAGCAGTATTCACACTTTAACAATATTAATTATTCTTATTAATGAATATGGAACATTTTTCCATTTGGTGCTGTCATCTATGACTTTTTCAAGCAGTGTTTTGTAATTATTTGATCTTCTTGGTTAGCTCTATTTCTAGGTATTTTTGTGAGTATTGGGGAAGGTACTGTATTGAATGGTTAGATTTTATTCGTATACAGGAATGCCACTGATTTTCGTACATTAATTTTGTATCCTGAAGATTTGCTGAACTCATTTTTATCACGAGATTTTGTGCAGAAAATATGGGGCTTTCTGCATATAGAATCATACAATCAAAATCCAGGAATAGTTTCACTTCCTCGTTTCCTATTTGGATGTCTATTCCTTCTCTTTGAATGCTCTACCTAAGGCTTCCATACTATGTCAAATAGGAATAGTGAGATAGAAAACCCCGGTCTTGCTCTGGTCTGCAAGGAGGAAGGTGCCAACATTTGCCATTCTGTGTATTGTTGGCTTTGTATTTTTCATGGATGTCCATTATTCTTTTGAAGTATGTTTCTTCAATGACTAATTTCTTGAAAGTTGTTAGCCTGAAGTAATGTTAAATTTTAATTTTTTTGTGCTTCTATTAAAATCATCATATTGTTACTTTTTAGTTATGTTTATCTGGGTTTTTTGTGTCTCAATTTCCTTTAATTCAGCTGTAATTTTGCTTACTTTTCATCTGCTCCCAGTGTTTTTCTAGTTCCCCTAGTTTCTCTAGTTCTATTAATAATTGTAATGTAAGGTGTTAATCTGAGATTTTTCTAACTTTTTGATGTGAGCATTCAGTGCTGTAAAATTCTCCTTAAACACTGCTATGACTTTGTCACAAATTCTGGTATGCTGTAAATTTGTTCTCATTACTTCTAAAGAGTTTCTTGATTTCTGCATTAATTTCATTATTTATTAAGAAGTTATGCAGGAGTAAGTTCTTGAATTTCCATGTAATTGTGTAGTTTTAAGTGATTTTCTGAGCACTGATTCTTATTTTTTAATGCACTGTGGCTGAATAGTGTATTTGGTTTAATTTCAGTTTCTCTGAATTTCCTGAGGATTGTTTCATGACTGATTTTGTGGTTACCTGGGTTTTGATAATCTCCTGTATGTTGATAATTATCATTCTTATCCATATTCTGAATTCAGCTTCTGCCATTTCAGCCTGTTCAAGAATCACTGCTTGGGGAGCTAGTGCAGTCATTTGAAGGTAAGAAGACACTCTAAATTTTTGAGGTGCCAGAGTTAGCGGACTGTTTTTTTCCCATTTTGTGGGGTGACATTTTTTGGTCTTTGAAGCAGCTATCTTTTGGGTATTTTTTTCTTCTTCTTCTTTCCTGTTTGATGCCTCTGGGGTTTGATTGTGGCATAAACTGTGTTTAGTTGACTGGCTATAATTCTAATACACTCCTGGATCTTTGAGTAGATTAGAATTGAACCCAGTCAACCAAATACCATTACTGTCTCCATGCCTATGTTTCTTTTTTTGGGTATTCTGGTTCACAGGGCTACCCCATGCAGAGGCCATAGTTGGCAAACAAGCCATATCTTTGCAAGGTTGGCCACATTCTGCTGTTTGTGTGCTTTCTTGGAAAACAGAATTGTATCTAACCTCCACTAGGTCTCCATTATGTGAATGCACATTTCTGTGGATGCAAAATTAAGGTCAATGATTGAAGAAAATGCTTTTCAAGTTTTGTCACAAGGATCCTTGATAAAAAGGCAGCATTACACAATTTCTGCCTCTAAACCAGATAAAGATGATTTTCTTTCTCTGACATTTCCCAGAAAACTTTGAAAAATAATTGAATGTGATCAATTATATTTACTGGAATAAGAAAGGGACATGCATAGTGACAAATGAAGAACTGTCCAAGAAAGAAGTTCTGGAAACAAAGGCTCCTTTAAGAATATTTGAAATTAACAGTATGAAAAGCTTAGTTCAACAGCTAAACTTTAATGAATTTAGTAAAATTTGACAGATTTTTTAAAGATCTGCTTCTCTAGTCAACTTTCTGGCAGAAGAAAAAAAGTCTCTGTTTTAAGCAAGGTATTCGAAATATTTCTTTGCACTTTATGTATTTTATATATACATATATATATATATATATACACACACACACACACACATATATGTATACATATATAATTTTATTTTGTACATAAGTAAACATGTCAATATTGAAGTATAATTTGAAAATTATAGAAAATATTGTTAATATTTAACTTTTTTGAAATCCTTGACGACAGCTCAAGCATTAAACAATGAAGATTGTAAGAAATTTTGCTAACAATTTTGAACTTAGCCAGTGAACTCTAAGGTACCAAAGCCACTAAATGGAATGTTACTGTCAATATATAACATGTTTGGAGGGCTTTAATATTTAATGCTTTCTCCCAACAAGCATATTCTTAAAATTAGTCAATAGTATCATGTATTATTTAACAACATTAACTTTGTGTGATAAAATGGAAATCTGATAGTAAACCTGGAAAAAATGGATAAATTCCTGGACACTTGCCTCCTCCCAAGCCTAAACCAGGAAGAAGTGGAAACCATGAATAGACCAATAACAAGGGCTGAGGTTGAGGCAGCAGTTAAGAGCCTACCACCCAAAAAAAGGGCAGGTCCAGATGGGTTCACAGCCGAATTCTACCAGACATACAAAGAGGTGCTGGTACCATTCCTTCTGAAACTATTCCAAACAATCGAAAAGATGGAATTCTTCCCAAATCATTTTATGAGACCAACATCATCCTGATTCCAAAACCTGGCAGAGACTCAACAAGAAAAGAAAACTTCAGGCCAATATCCATGATGAACATAGATGCAAAAATCTTCAAAAAAATACTGGCAAGCTGATTGCAACAGCACATCAAAAAGCTTATCCATCATGTTCAAGTAGGATTAACCCCGGGGATACAAGGCTGGTTCACATACACAAATCTATAAACGTAATTCACCACATAAACAGAACCAAAGACAAAACCACATAATTATCTCAATTGATGCAGAGAAGTCCTTTGACAAAATTCAACAGCCCTTTATGCTAAAAGCCCTCAATAAACTAGGTATAGACGGAATGTATCTCAAAATAATAAAAGCTATCTATGACAAACCAACAGCCAGTATCATACTGAATGGGTAAAAGCTGCAAGCACTGCCTTTGAAATCTGGCACTAGACAAGGATGCCCTCTCTCACCCCTCCTATTCATTATAGTACTGGAAGTTCTAGCCGGAGCAATCAGGCAAGAAAAAGAAATAAAGTGTATCCAAATAGGAAAGGGGGAAGTCAAATTGTCTCTATCTGCAGACAACATGATTATGTATGTAAAAGACCCCATCGTCTCAGCCCAAAATCTCCTGAAACTGGTAAGAGGCTTCAACAAACTCTCAGGGTACAAAATCAATGTGCAAAAATCACAAGCATTCCTATACACCAATAACAGACTTAAAGAGAGCCAAATCAAGAACAAACTTCCATTCACAGTTGCTACAAAGAGAATAAAATACCTAGGAATACGACTAACAAGGAATGTAAAGGACCTCTTCAAGGAGAACTACAAAACACTGCTCAACGAAATAAGAGAGGACACAAACAGATGGAGAAACACTCAATGTTCATGGTTAGGAAGAATCAATATCGTGAAAATGCCCATACTGCCCAAAGTGATTTACAGATTCAACGCTATCCCCATCAAGCTACCAATGACCTTCTTCACAGAACTGGAAAAAAACACCTTAAACTTCATATGGAACCAAAAGAGGGCCTGCAGAGCCAAGTCAATTCTAAACCAAAAGAACAAAGTAGGAGGCATCACACTACCAGACTTCAAACTATACTACGAGGCTACAGTAATCAAAACAGTATGGTACCAAAAGAGAGATATAGACCAATGGAACAGAACAGAGGCCTCAGGGGCAACAAAACATATCTACAACCATTCAATCTTCAATAAACCTGACAAAAACAAGCAATGGGAAAGGATTTCCTGTTTAATAAATGGTGTTGGGAAAACTGGCTAGCCATGTGCAGAAAGCAGAAACTGTACCCCTTCCTGACGCCTTACACTAAAATTAACTCTAGATGGATTAAAGACTTAAACATAAGGCCTAATGCCATAAAAACCCTAGATGAAAATCTAGGCAAAACCATTCAGGACACAGGCGTAGGCAAGGGCTTCATGACCAAAATACCAAAAGCATTGGCAACAAAGCCAAAATAGACAAATGGGACCTAATCAAACTCCACAGCTTCTGCACAGCAAAAGAAACAGTCATTGGAGTGAATCAGCAACCAACAGAATGGGAAAACATTTTTGCAGTTGACCCATCTGACAAAGGGCTGATATCCAGAATTTACAAAGAACTAGAACAGATTTGTGAGAAAAAACAAACAATCCCATTCAAAAGTGGGCCAAAGATAGGAACAGGCATTTTACAAAAGAAGACATGCACAAGGTCAACAAACACATGGAAAAATGCTAATCATCACTGGTCATTAGAGAAATGCAAATCAAAACTACATTGAGATACCATCTCAACGCCAGTTAGAATGGTGATCATTAAAAAATCAGGAGACAACAGATGCTGGAGAGGATGTGGAGAAATAGGAACACTTTTGTACTGTTGGTGGGAGTGTAAATTAGTTCAACCATTGTGGAAGACAGTGTGGCAATTCCTCAAGGACCTAGAAACAGAAATTCCATTTGACTCAGCAATCCCATTACTGGGTATATATCCAAAGGATTACAAATCATTCTACTATAAGGACACATGCACACGAATGTTCACTGCAGCACTGTTTACAATAGCAAAGACCTGGAACCAACCCAAATGCCCATGATGATAGACTGGACAGGGGAAATGTGGCATATATACACCATGGAATATTATGCAGCCATAAAAAAACGATGAGTTGGTGTCCTTTGTAGGGACATGGATGAACCTGGAAGCCATTATTCTCAGCAAACTGACACAAGAGCAGAAAATCAAACACCACATGTTCTTACTCATAGGCAGGTGTTGAACAACGAGAACACATGGACACAGGGAGGGGAGCACTACAAACGGGTGTCTGTTGGGGGGAAATAGGTGAGGGACAGCGGCGGGTGAGGAGTTGGGGAGAGATATCATGGGGAGAAATGCCAGGTATAGGTGAAGGGGAGGAAGGCAGCAAATCCCACTGCTACGTGTGTACCTATGGAACAATCTTGCATGTTCACATGTACCTGAAAACCTAAAAGGCAATTAAAAAAAAAAAAAAAGGAAACCTGAGAATTGATGAATTTTGTTATTGTTGCTTGTCTCCTGGTTTAAAAGGGCACAAAATTATTTTCTCCTTTGGTTTTGGTTACAGTTCTATCATAATCAAAATCTTAAACATGGTCATCCACAGCTTTTAATAAGGATGGAAAGAAGAGCTGGGATTAAAAACCCTTCTTTTGTATGTATTTTATTTGCTGAAAATTTCAACAGGAAGTACTTTGGAGCAGGGAGTAACATGAATAATCATAATTCTGGCTTGGCTGCTGAAACTAGTGGATAAAGCTTATTTTCAACCTTTACAAACTTACATTGGCTTCTAACAAGAAACCTCCTGTCAGCCAGAGAACTGCTAGTTCACCTGAGCCAATTAAACACCTTTTCCTCTTCCTCCAGCTTCAACTTCAGTTGGACCATCAGACCAAACTGCAGCAGAGCAACCTGTATTTTAAATCAGTTGGTTACTATTCATATACAGTCTCATAACACCTACACAAAAGGAACAGCAACAGTACAAATTTTGTTACAACCGCAATTCAATACCACATATCTCTCTCAGAGTACAGTTCTTTGGGGCTAATGGTGGAAACATCTGCTTTTCCAATCAGGTATTTTAAGGTATTAGTCAATGAGGCTCCTTATCCTAACTGGCTACCAGCAGGTAACCTGGGGTTCCAAATGCCCGCGATAACTGATAGATTGGCTGTCTCTTGTTCCAGGTGAGCTCATCAACTAGCTTCACTTGACAAACAACACCCTCATTATAGCTGATCTTCCAAAAGGAGTACCAGATTATGCAGGACATCAGGGATTAAAATTTATGTTGACATAACATTTTAAAATTCTTACAATTCTCTTAATGAATAATAAAATTACATTTACTTTTATGGTTGGTTTTCTCTTATGTCTAAAAATATGGTTAAGAGTAATGTGGGTTTTTACTTCAATAACAGGCTAACGTACTACTTTTTAAAAACATTTATGGGCTTGACAATTCGACAGGGTATGTGACAAGCCTCTTTGCAAGTTAGTTTATTTAGTTAACTACAAAGACTTAAATAATAGAATGTTTTAGTCTTCTTGATGCTCCAAAAAAAATACCACTGACTGGGTAACTTATAAAAAGACTTATTATGTCCATGGCTCTGGAGGCTGGAAAGTCTAAGGGGCTGCATCTGGTGAGGCATTCTTTCTACATTACAGCATGGCAGGAAAATGTCATACAGTGAAGGACAGGTGATGAACAAAAATCAGGGCCAACCTCATCCTTTGAGCCGAAACTCACTTGCTTAATAACTAACCCATTCTCCAGAAAATGTCATCAAACACTCATGGCTTATCACCTCTTAAAGGTCCCAACTCCCAACACTATCACAATGGCCACCCAATTTCTATGAGAAATTTGGAGGGGACATTCAAAACCATGGCAGCAGATAAAGGAAAAAAAAGAAACTGGGGTAAGAAAATGGTAATAAGCAACTTCTCACACAGCCATAAATCAAATAGAGCCTAAATTAAGATGGCACAAAGGAAGGAACACAACGTGCACATATGTACACACACACACACAGAAAATCTAGACAAAGGTTAACACACACTATTTACTTCAGTATTTTCTCAATTACATTTCCCCAGTTTAAATTTGGATTTTTAGTTGGCAAAAATTTTCTTCATTTCAGTTTATACTTACCCAGCCATCTCAGTAAGCATGATCATCATTATTTGTGTTATCTTGATTAATAAGGTTCAACTGATATTACACTCATGGACTGCATCACTGTCAGCACATGGTAGAATTTTACAGCTGGCATTAGCAAGGACCATTTTTGTTCTATCAAAGCAGTCCAGCAGGCTTGTTCCTGTCATTACGTCCCACAAGAACCCCATTTTCTTGCCCAGGCTCAAGTGCAGTGGCACAATCATGGCTCACTAGAGCCTCCGTGTCTGGGTTCAAGGGGTTCTTATGTCTCAACCAATCAAGTAGTGGGGATTACAAATGTATGCCACCACACTGGGAAAATTTTTGTATTTTTAGTAGAGATGGGGTTTCGCCATGTTTTCATGTTGGCCACGCTAGTCTCAAACTTTTGGCTTCAGGTGATCCACCTACCTCAGCCTCCCAAAATGCTTGCATTACAGGAGTGAGCCACCACACCCAGACCCTAATGCACATTTTCACTTGTTGGTTTTCTTTTTGTCTCACGTTATCACAGACTTGGTTCTAAAGGAGCTGTTACTAAAAAATATAAATAGGCACAGACAAAATGTCCTCCCAAAGCTTCTCTAGCCACAGGGATAAAAAAAGAAGATCTTACTAAGACAATCGTATACATTTTTTTTTTCTTTTTCTTTTATACAATAGCCACCCTACTTTAGGCAAACACCGCAACACAAAACAAAGCAAAACAAAAAAACCTTCCAAAGCCAACATTAAGTCCAAGTGTGAATATCCGTTGCACCAGGCAGTAATGAAGCACCCCAACCTTCTGCTGGAGTAGAATCAGAGAAGGTAGAAAGCTAATTTTCGACCCTGTCATGTGATAACAAGACACCCTTCTCCCTCCTAGCCAGAAAGGTGCACGTAAGGTCTTGTCTGAAGTTGAAACCTGCATATTCATTTATCAATAACAAGAAGCCCTGCCTTGCATGCCAAGGGAACTGAAGAAGGGAATTTGGAATTCTGCTCCTACTTAACATGCACAACACTTTCCTCTGTTAGGGTGGTATCAGACAAAGCCAGCCACAAATGAGGGTCGTAATAAGGTCTGGAGTCTTCTAACAGTCCCTCAAATATTCAAGTTTCAAACAAAATTATGAATAAAAACCAAGAAATAGTAAGACCTTCCCCTCAATGAAACAACATGATAAATGTCAACACAGAAATGTCAATGCTATAATGATTATATGAGAAATATTTTTGAACTGTCATCATAAAAATAATTGAAGAATTATGAACATACTCAAAACTAATAAAAAAAGCGTAAAGAATAAAAAGGGTTTCAGCAAACAAGGAAAAATTTTAGGACAAAAAACTGTAACATATATAATTATATGACATGATCTGAGGTGATCCTAAATGTATGTAGAGAAAATATATAAGGCAAGCATAAAAAAGGAAATGATATGGAAACTACTAATGGAAGGAAAGGTTTATACACTTCACTGGAGCTAGTAAAATAATGTCAGCAGACTGTGATAAATTATGTTTATATAATTTAATACGTAGAAAAACAACTGAAAAAGACATATCTTTATACTTCCTTAGGTATACTCAAAAAGATGATAAATACATCAAATACATGTCTCAAATCTCTTCAAACAACTCATATAAAAGACAAAAAATAAAACTCAAGGGGAAGAAATCAAAACCACCAAATAGAAAATGAACAGCTTATAATGTATCAAAATAAATATTAAATTTAGGTCAGATGGGGTGGCTCATGCCTCTAATCTCAGCATTTTGGGAGGGAGAGATGGACACGTCACAAGGTCAGGAGATGGAGGCCATACTGACTAGCACAGTGAAACCCCATCTCTACTAAAAATACAAAAATAATTACCTGGGCATAGTGGCACACCCCTGTAGTCCCAGCTACTCAGGAGACTGAGGAAGGAGAATCGCTTGAACCCAGGAGGTGGAGGAGTGAGCCAAGATCATGCCACCACACTCCAGCCTGGGTGACAGAGTGAGTCTCCATTTCAAAAAGGAAACTATTTAAATAGATAGGGTGGTATCAAAGCCAGCTGCAAATGAGGATCTTGATAAGGTCTAGAGCAATAAATTATCATGATTGGGATAAAACAGGGTATTTTGTTTTACAAACCCTATACACCATATATGCAGAGGCACACACTTAAATACAGCTTTATTAGCAGTGTGAATTGAAATACATGTGCCATATATATACAATATCTGCAAGAAACTCACTTTCACATAAATGTGAACATAGGCTGTTAAGTTCACAAGTGAAAAGAAAAATGTATCATGCAAACATTAAACAGAGCAAGAGTGGATAAACACATTACCAGATAAAGTAGACTAAAGAAGAGAAAATTACCAGTGATATAAAAGATACTATGTAATGATAAATGAAACAACTATCCTAGAAGAAACCACAATGTGAACTGTCCATATAGCAAGGAACAGAACTGAAAATATGTGAAGTAAATCCTAAAAATATGAAAGAAAAATCTTCAATTATAGTTGAAAAGGACAACATCCTTTCTCAATTCACAGAACAACTAGAAAAGAAAACCAACAAAAGAGAACAAGACTCAACAACATCATCAACCAAAAGATTCTAATCAACATTTATGGAACACTCCACTCAATGTAAAATACACATTATTTTCAAGTTCCCTGTGCCATAAAAGAAAACTGAACAAATGTAAAGATTTATAATAATCCAGTGTGTTTCCCAACCACAATACAACTAAAGCAGAAATCAGTAAGACAAAGATAACAACAGAAAAATCTTCATACACTGAGAAGATAATCCTTGCGGCAAGCAAAAATCATTTAATAACGAGAGGACTAAGGAAAACATGTCAAGAAAACAAAATACTACATTGCGCTGGATAAATGTGAAAATACATTTCAGATCAGATGAAGGTAAAAGCAGTCTGACAGATAAATTTATGGCACCAAATTAAAACCCAAGAAAAAAGTATACATTCCAATAATGTACACTTCCATTTTAAAAAAACTGCATATAAAGATCAAAAATAACCCAATGCAGTCAAAAGAAAGAAAATATTAAAGTACGCAATCTATCAAACAAAAACAAGAAATAATAGATAAAAATCAACGAAACCAAGAATAGTGCTGTGTAAAGATCAAGAAAATTGACCAACCTCTTTCTGGCAAGACTGACAATAGAAAGAGAAGAAATAAATTACCATGATCAGGATAAAACAGTGCATTCTGTTTCATGAACCCTATGCACCTTACACACACAGGCATACACATACATATAAAAAAAAAAAAAAAACTAGAGGAAGTCTATAAATAATTATGCACACATAAATTTCACTGCTTTGACAAAATGAGCAAATTCGTCAGAAAACACACAGCTACGAGGCATGTCATCTCACTTCTGTTATCCCAACATTTTGGGAGGCTGAGGCAGGAAGATTGTTTGGGCCCAGGATTTCAAAATCAGCCTGGGCAACATGGAGAGCCCCCATCTCTACAAAAAACCTTAAAAAACAATTAGCGTCTCATGGTAGCATGTACCTCTGGTTCCAGCTACTCAAGAAGCTGAGGCAAGAGGATCACTAGAGCCTCGGAGACTAAGGTTACTGAGAGCCATTACTGAGGCTATTGAGAGCCACTATTGAGGCTATTGAGTGCCACCACACACCAGCCTGGGTGACCGAGTGAGACATGTATCAAAACGAAACAAACACTACAACTCATAGCACTTCAACATATTGATATGAAATAGATACTTATTTCATAGTAAGTCCAATGCCTATTCACACAAATTTGCAACGTAAAATTTTGTCTCAAAAAAAAAAAAAAATCACCAGACACCAAAGTTACCAAACATTTAAAGAAATTACATCAATTCTAATTCTATAGAAAATAGAAGAGAATGTATGACACATTTCTAAGAACTAACATAATCAATTCTGCATAATCTCTTTCTGAAAACAAAATAAGAGTTACAGCAAACACATTTCTAAAAGAGAATTCTATATTAGTTAATACCTACATTAAAACAATACAAGAAGATCAGTGCAGTGGCTTACACCTTTAATCTCAGCCCTTTGGGAGGCTGAGGTAGACAGATTATTTGAAATCAGGAGTTCAAGACCAGCCTGGACAACAAGGGGAAACCTGCCTCTCCTGAAAATATAAAGATTAGCCACGTGTAGTGGCTACTTGGGAGGCTGAGGCAGGATAATTACTTCAACCTTGGCAGAATTTCATTTTCATCTGAGGTAGAAAACAGAGTCTGCAGTGAGCTAAAATCATACTACTACACTCCAGTGTGGGAGACAAAGCAAGACTCCGTCTCAAAAACAAACGAATTGAAAAAAACAAAGATCTCAAATAAATAACCTAACATTGCACCTCAGAAAACTAGGAAAGCAAGAACCAAGTAAGCCCAAAATTTGCAATTGAAAAAAATAATAAAGATCATAACTGAAATATGTGGAACATAGACTAGAAGAGCAATAAAAAATTTCGAAAATTTAGATTTGGTTTTCAGAAAAAAAATAGCAAAATCTATAAACCACTAGGAGAGTAAAGACATATATAAACACAAGAGGAGAGTAAAGACCCAAATAAATATAATACAAAAGGTGACATTATATATGATACTATAGAAATACAAAGGTAGAGGAAAAAAAAAAAAAAACTATTATCAACAGTTGTACACCAAAAAGCGGATGACCCAGACAAAAGTGGGTAAATTCCTGGACACCTACAAACTACCAGGGTCTATGAAGAAATATGAAATGCGAACAGACCAATAATAATGACCAAGGAAACTGAATCAGTAAAAATGTTTCTTATAACCTAAAAGCCTAGTACCTGAAGGCTTCACTTTGGGAGGCTGAGGTAGGCTGATCACTTGGGGTCAGGAGTTCGATACCAGCCTGGTCAGCATGGAGAAAACTCATCTCTACTAAAAATACAAAAATTAGCCAGGAATGCTGGCATATGCCTGTAATCTCAGTTATTTGGGATACTGAGGCAGCAGAATTGCTTGAACCCAGGAGGCAGAGGTTGCAGTGAGCCAAGATTGTACCACCGCACTCCAGCATGGGCAACAGTGCAAGACGCTGTCTCAAGAAAAACCAGCTGGGTGCAGTGGCTCATGCTTGTAATCCCCACACTTTGAGAGGTTGAGGCAGGTGGATCACAAGGTCAAGAGATCTAAAGCATACTGGACAACATCGTGAAATCCTGTCTCTACTAAAAATACAAAACTTAGCTGGGCATGGTGGAACAAAGCTGTAGTCTCAGTTACTCATATGGCTAAGGCAGGAGAATTGTTTGAACCCGGGAGGCAGAGGTTGGCAGTGAGCCAAGATTGTGCCACTGAATGCCAGCCTGGTGACAGGGTGAGACTGTGTCTCAATAAACTAAAGAATAAACAAACAAAACTGAACAAAATAATATCAAACAGAATTCAACCACATATTTTAAAAATAACTTGCTATGAACAAGAGACACGATTCATTCTAGACATGTAGGAATGGTTTGCTATACACAGAGCACTAAATGTGTCACACCAACAGAATGAAGAACAAAGACCACACAATCATCAAAACAAATGTAGAAAAATTTTCTGATGAAATTTAACATCCTTCATGATGAAAATTCTCAAAAGACTAAGTATAAAAAAAACCTATATCTGAACAGAATGAAGTCTATATAGTATGACAAACCCACAGCTCATATCACACAGAGTGGAGAAAAGTTAAAAGCTTTTCTCTAAGATCCAGAATAAGTCCTCTGACCATTCATATTCATCACAGCGCTAGAATGTCCTGTCCAGAGCAATGAGGGAAGAGAAAAAATAAAATACTTCCACATTGAAAATGAAGAAGTACATAAAATTATCTTGATTTGTAGACAACATGTTCTTACACATAGATAAACCTAAAGGATTCATCAAAAAACAGAACTAATAAAATAATTCAGAGGTCGAGTGCAGTTGCTCACACCAGCAATTGTAGCACTTTGGGAGGCCGAGATGGAAGGATTGTTCAAGATCATTTAAGATCCTTCTGTCTTGGAGCTAAAGACCAGTATGGGCAACATGGAAAAACCCCATCTCTACAAAAAATACAAAAATTAACTAGGTATGGTGGGAGCTACAGCCTGTAGACCCAGCTACTTGAAATGCTTAGGTGGGCGGACTGCTTGAGCCTGAGAGGTTTAGGCTGACGTGAGCCCTGTGAGTCCCGATTACACCACTGCACTCCCAGTCTGGATGCTAGAGCAAAACCCTGTCTCAAAAGAAAGACAACCAGTAATGCCAGCACTTTGGGAGCCTGAGGTAGGTGGATCACAGGAGGTCATAAGTTCGAGACCAGCCTGGCCAACAAGGTCAAACCCCACCTTTAGTAAAAATAAAAATTACCTGGGCACTGTGTTAAGCACCTATAGTTCCAGCTACTTAAGACTGAGGCAGGAGAATTTCTTGGACTTCCTGAGAGGTGGCAGAGGTTGCAATGAGCCAAGATCATGTCACTGCACTCCAGCCTGGACAACAGAGGAAGATTCTGTCTCAAACTAACAAAGAAAGGCAAGAAAGATAGAAAAAGAGAGAGAGAAATAAAGTCAACATTCAAAAATCATTAGCATTTCTACACACTAAAAGTGATCTGAAAAAGCAATCACAAAAAAACAAGCCCGTATATAATACCTACAAGAAAGTTAAATACTTAAGAGTATGTTTAACTGGCCAGGAGTGGTGGCTCACACCTGTAATCTCAGCACTTTGGGAGGCCAAGGTGGGTTGATTTCCTAAGGTCAGGAGTTCCAGAGCAGCCTGGCCAACATGGTGAAACCATCACTACTACAAATTAAAAAATTAGCTGGGAATGATGGCACATACCTATAATCCAAGCTACTCGGGAAGCTGAGGCAGGAGAGTCACTTGAATGTGTGAGGTGGAAGTTGCAGTGAGCCAAGATAATGCCATTGCACTCCAGCCTGGGTGTTACAGAAAAATTCTTTCTGGAAAAAAAAAAAAAAAAAGGAACGAAATGAAACTATATATTGAAAACTATAAAACACTGGTGAAAGAAACTGAAGGAAAAATCGCTGCCTGTTCATGGATTAGAAGAATCAATATTAGTCAGTGCAATCCCTATCTGTAGCAAAAGGTAAAAAAGTGTCCTGCAAAACAGAAGAGAAAAATATTTTAAATTCATCTGGAGCCATAATGAAACTGAATAGCCACATAAATTGAGCAATAAAACACAGCTGAAATTATCAAGTTACCTGACTTCAAAATTTACTACAAAGCTACAGTAACAAAAACAGTACCATAATGAAAACAAACAAAAACACTGACTTATGAAACATCATGGAGTCCCAAAATAAATCCATATATTCACAGCCCAATTAATTTTTGACAAAGGTGCCAAGAGCATACAATGTGTAAAAGACAGTCTCTTCAATGATTAGCACTGGGAAAACTACATATTCACATGCAGAAGAAAAAATTACACTCTTTCACAACAAACAAAACCAGCAAAAACAGATTAAGGACTTCAATGTAAGACCCCACATTTCCACAACTACTATTAAGTATAAGCAAACACAGGAGAAATGCTCCAGGGCATTGGTCTGTGCAATGACTTGCTTCATATGATGTCACAGGCAATAAAAACAAAACAAAGAAATAGGATTACATCAAACAAAGAAAGCTTCCGAATAGCAAAAACAAAACCCATAAACAGAGTGAAGGGAAACTTACATAGTAGGAGAAAATATCTACACACCATAAAAATGTTAAGAAGTTAATATCCAACATATGAGGAAGTCAAACAACTCAACAGAAAGAAAACAATTGAAT
>NW_016108123.1:245323-247446 GCF_001604975.1 Cebus imitator | reverse complement strand
TCAACAGCTATATGAAAATGCTCAATATCACTAGCCATCAGATAAATACAAATCAAAACCACAATGAGGTGTCACTTCACTCCTGTTACAATGGCTGTGATCAAGGAGACAAAAGTTAACAAGTGTTCAAGAGGATGTGGAGAAAAGAAAACCCACACATACTGTTGGTGAGAATGTAAATTATCATACCCATTATGGAACAGGATGGAGGTTCTTTAACAAATTACCATAGGAACTACCAAAGGATCCCACAATCTCACTGCTAGCACATATCCAGAGAAAGTGAGTATTATCAAAGTGATGTTTACACTCCCATGTTCCTTTCAACACCGTTCACAATATCCAAGATATGAAAGCAACCTAAGTTTTCATCACGAGAAGAATGGATAGAGAAAATATAGTATATATACACAATGGAAGAGTCTTCAGCCATCCATAAAGAAACTCTGCCATCTCCAATGAAATATGGATGAATCTGGGAGACATTATAAGTGAAATAAACCAAGCACAGAAGAATGGACATAGAATATTCTCACTCATGTAGAATTTGGAAACATCAATCTCATAAATGTAGGCTACAATAGTGGCTACCAGAGCCTGGGGTGGATCGGAGGTGGTTTGAGGGAGATATTAGTCAAATAATATATATTTACAGTTAGGAGGACTAAGTTTAAAAGATCTGTTGTTCAGCATGATGACTACAGTTAATGACAATATACTGTATTCCTGAAAAATGCCAGCAGACTGAATGTTAAGCGTTCTCACCACAAAAATGATAACAATGTCAGGCAATGCATTTGTTTATTAGCCAGACTTAACCACTCCACTATCTACATGTAATTGAAAACATCATGTTGTATGTATACAACACATATAAGATTGTCAAATTTAAAAAAATTAAAAAATTTTTTTAAAGGTAAAAATTTAGAGAACAAATGTTGTATTATTCATCACTGGAATGGTTTGAGAAACTGCAGTATCATGAGCCCTACTATCTTTTCAAAATATCAATCAGAGACTAAATACTAATCTTCCAGTACTGTAAGAACAAAGGCATGTGACATAAATCCTGGCATTCAGACACATTATGGTAGTTGAAACTTCAATATGGGAGTAAAGTGGGAAATGTACCATATAAAGCACTTAGTGTCATTTCCCATGGAGTTGAGAGCATCAGAATTCTGGCAGTGTCACCTGCAATGGCCAAAATGCTGTTCTGATTAGGATGTCTAAAGAGTATTGGCAGAGATACCAGCACCTTGTGGCTCAATGGAGCAAGAATAATGACAAATGTTACAATAATGACAAATGTTACATTAATTTCTTTGATGCTTTTGGCATTACTCCAAGTATGTTACCATTAGCCTGCATCTCAAGTCTTCCAGCAATACTCTGCATTTTCATTTCATAACCAGTTTCATTTCCTTTAAAAAACATATCTTAGTTGTGACAAATACACCTGTGTAACCACAACTCCAATGCTACAGGAAATAGATGGATTACAAAGTTCCCACATCCTATTAATAGTCATAGGCCATGTTCCATATATCCCACCCCCTAAAAGTGGCCATCTCATCCAACACTTCGTCAGACTAATATCTTGTTTTTAACGGTAGCATGTTTTTATGAAAAGGCACACAGCTTAATGTATACAAATTGATACTCTGTTTACATATTCAGTAATTTAGTCTACTCTCCAAAATTCAAGATGAAAAATACTTTTTTCAATACCCCAGAAGTCCATTCCCATTTACTTATCCCTACCCCAGGGGCTCTTCTGTTCTCTAGGCACCACAGATTAAGTTCGTTACATTCTTAAACAACATATAGATTAGAACCTCATTTGAGTTTAGCTTCCTTTGCGCTAAACCACTTCAGTGATACTTTCATGTAGCTCAGTGTCTTAAAAGTGCTTTCCTTTTTATTGCTTATGTGGTATTATGCCAAATCATTTCCTTTAAATTACTCTCCTGATTTTCTTTTATACTGTTAGATCTGCCTGATTTGTATTCAGAACATATCCACATATAAAACTATATGCACAAATACACATTAATTCTTCACAAGTGGCATCATGCACTGGAAGGCATGTGGTGTTTGGTTGGCTTTTTTTTTTTTTTTTT
>NW_016108123.1:231270-245313 GCF_001604975.1 Cebus imitator | reverse complement strand
TAGAAAAGGAGCTATTGAAGATGGTCAATTCCTAGGTATTTGCATGTGCCTGTTTCAACACACCTATGCCTAAAATCTACATCCTGGGACCCTTTCCAGGAATACATAAAATCACAATTATTTTTATACAAAAACATTACCTGCCCTTTTCACCATGCTAACATTTGCACTGCAGGTGCAATGGCACTGGTGGTTGAGACTCCTGGCTTCCTACCACGAATGGATCAAGTACCAAACTGCACTTAAAGTCATTTACAGTTTTCAAAACCATACAAGTGCCCCTAAAAACAAACATAAGCTTTCACTTAAGAATGTCCCCATCACACAGGGAGAATGCCATGTGAAGGCTGGTTATGCTGCCACAAGCCAAGGAACTACCAGAGCTTAGAGACAGCTGTAACAGATCCTTCCTATCCACTGAGGCAGCATGGCCTATCAACACCTTGATTTTGAACTTCTAACCTCTAGGATTATAATACAAGTAATTTAAGTTACCCATTTTACTCCTTAGCAAACTAATACAAATGGAAATCATGGATCCACCCCTTCATTTATGGAGTTAAAGTATTAATGTGCCTCTGACTTGCATATAGTCTTGATCGATTCTTTGTACTACTGACTCACAAATGTCACTGCTCAGAGGCCTTCTTAGTGTCTGATCTAGAGAGGTCTCTATTTCAGTCCCATTTTATTTCTTCATAGACTTGTCACTGGCAGAACCTTGCTTGCCTTCTGTTGACTTTAAATTATCAATTTAAAAAAAAAAAATCCCATACCTGAGCTCAAGCTTCAGTGTTTTCTATTTTCTTCAGTCCATGTCAAATAGCAGGTTCTCAAAAAATATGACTCAAGAATAGATGAGAAAGTAATGTTTCATTTGGTAATATTGATTTTTGTGTATGGTCAGGACTTCACAGTGCTCATTCCTTTGTTCTTTCACCTTTCCTCCTTTGTCTGTCTTTTAGGATTGGGATTAAGTATTTGGATGTCCTACATGAAGAGTCATGGGCCTGAGTTGTTCTTTCCCTGCTGTGGAGGAGTTATGTTTTTGGACCAGTTTGAGTTACAGGGGAGAAGGTGAGTTCTTTCTGCCACCCCTCCTGGTAGAAAAGAGGGTCGGAGGAAACCATACCTTCAAAGCCTGAGCACAGAAGTCTGATGGCAGCTTCATCTCTGCCAGACAGAAAGAGGCTGTCAGGTCTTGGCCATGAGTAGGGCAAAGATTAGGACCAATGTGAAGACATATTTAAAGTTCAACAGTGGAGCAGTATTTTATGCAAGCTGCCTTTGAACATAAGGGCAAAGTATAAGAGACTCAGAAATAAAGTCACGGGTTGACAATGTAGCTCGTTGAGCTCACCAGTTAGTGCAGTACAGGAAGAACAAGCTCAAATAAGATAGTTGACAGAGAATCATATTAAGTCAGAGATGAACATTTCTGGGATAAAATCCTCTAAAAGAAGAGTGACAGTGGCAATGGATAGACTCAAAACCAAACCAAAATTTGATTATCAGTAGTGCAGTCAAACACACAAACAGACATGGCAGTTCCAACACAGATCTTAACATTACACCAAATACTTCAATGTTTTTCCTTCCTGTGTCCTGAAGGAGCCCCTCGGTCTTCTCTCTGTCCTTTATATGGTCATTCCACTTCAGTCTCTTCAGAAACACCAGATGTGACATGCAAGAAGAGAGTTCAAAAAGATAGCACCAAATGAGGACTTACTGGCAAGTGTATCCTTTAAGACTCGACAGAGGAAGGACATTGATTCTTACTCCTTCCATAACCGATTCTTTTATAGAATTCAACAAGAGACATAGTCTTGCCCTGTCTCCCAGGCTTGAGTGCAGCACCAGAATCAGGGCTCATTGAAACTTCGAACTCCCGGGCGAAAGCATCAATTGGTCCGCCCACCTCCATCTTCAGAGTAAATGGTACTACAGGAATGCACCACCACATCTGGCTAATTTCTTTTGATTTTTACTTTTCGTAGAGAGAGGTTATAAATATATTGCCCAGGTTGGTCTCAAACTCCTGGGGTCCAGCAAGAATTCCATCTCAGCTTTCTCAAAGTGTTGGAATTACAAATATAAGCCACTGCAAAACAAAAGAAAACCTTTATTTTTATGTTACATATCACAATTCAGAATTTGCTTTCCACCAGTAGCCAAATCTTAAACTCTTGGCTTCAACTGCCTCCCAGCCACTTTTCTTTTGTCTTTATAGCCCATGAGTATGTGTACATCCCACTTTCTAGTACTTATTAACTCTACTTGCCAAGTCAAAGGGGACTGCATGTGGTGTTATTACAGTGACAGTACATAAGAAAGGGAGATTATTCCTGTGGGCCCTTAAAAGTGGAGAACTGTTTCTGACTGGGTTAAAGGCCATTTAGTGTGTGTGATGGGTGGGATCATTAGGCAAACAATGCAGTTGGTCTCTAAAAGACTGGCAGCCCTCAGCTTCTAGTCAACAAGGAGACAAAGATCTCAGTCCTACAGCCACCACCTTCCCCAGAGCTTCCACAAAAAAATGCAGTCCTTTCTAAGTGAGAGAGGCTGAACTTCTAACCCAAAGAACTGTGAATTAAATTCTGTAAGGTGAGGAAAGAGGGGAGAAGGAAAGAGGAGGAAAGGGGAAGGGGAAAAGGAAAACAGGAAGGGAAAGGTCAAGGAAAAAATAAAGGGAAAAGGAAAGAGAAAACAGCATGCCTCTGGTAATGCAGGATAATTTATTAAAACCCCAATTAACACAAACACATTTTTCTTCTATTATTTCAACTAATGTTCATTCTCTCAGGCAGCCAGAAATATCATATGCTCTTAGTGTTTGGTTTGATGATGCCCCACTGCCTACAGGGAGGGTGCAGGTAACATGTACGAAGGAAGGAAAGAAAAGATTTATTTCCTGAAGAGTCAGAGGAAATATGGGTGGTATTCCAGGAGATCTTAACATGGTGCCAAAACAATGACAAATATTCAAACCCTACTATTATTCACAAGGGGAAAAAAAAGCCACACATTAGAAAATAAGAATTTGCTGTTTATTTGTGCAAAGAAAAAATATGAGGCTACTGTAATTAAGCCACAGCTCTGTTTGATAGTCCTAGAAAGGACAGCCTGTCTCCTCAAGGAGCTCCCTGACCCCTGTGTATCCAAAGAGTCACCTCATAAAGGAGAGCTCAGATTGACATTTGGTGGATATCCTTCTCGGACAAAGATGGAAGAAAAAGAAAATGGCAGCAACCCTTACTGTTCTGCATCTGCTGCAGGTCATCCCCAGGCAAGGAGGGCCTGGACTGGACCTCAGCAGTCCTAGAGCAGAGGGGCCTGACTGTTAGGAGGAAAACTAACAAACGGAAGGAAATAACTTCATCATCAACAAACTAGACGTCCACTCAGAGACCCAATATGAAAGTCAACAACTTCAGAGACAACAGGTGAATAAATCCACAAAGATGGTAAGAAACCAGCACAAAAAAGATGAAAGAACACCTCTCTTCCTACAAGGGATCACAACTCCTCACCAGCAAGGGAATAAGGCTGGATGGAGAATGAGTATGATGAATTGACAGAATCAGGCTTGAGAAAGTGGGTAATAATAAACTTCTGTGAGCTAAAAGAACATGTTTTAACCCAATGCAAAGAAACTAAGAATGTTGAAAAAAGATTTGATGAAATGCTAATGAGAATAGACAACTTAGAGAGGGATATAAGAGAAGTGATGGAGCTGAAAAACACTACACGAGAACTTCGTGAAGCACACAAAAGTTGCAACAGCCAAATTGATGAAGCAGAAGAAAAGATATCAGAGGTCAAAGATCAACTCAATGAAATAAAAGAAGAAGGCAAGAGGGGAGGAAAAAGGGTAAAAGGGAATGAACAAAGTCTCCAAGAAATGTGGGACTATGTGAAAAGAGCTAATCTACGTTTGATAGGTGTACCTGAATGTGATGGAGAGAATGAATTCAAGCTGAAAAATACTCTTCAGGATGTCATCCAGGAAAAGTTCCCCAAACTAACAAGGCAGGCCAATATTCAAGTCCAGGAAATATAGAAAACCCCACAAAGATATTGCTCAACAAGAGCAACCACAAGGCACATACTTGTCAGATTCACCAGGGTTGACATGAAGGAGAAAATGCTAAGGGCAGCCAGCGAGAAACATCGGGTTAGCCACAAAGTGAAGCCCATCGAACGCATAGCAGACCTTTCAGCAGGAACCCTACAAGACAGAAGAGAGTGGGGGCCAATATTCAACATCCTTTAAAAAAACGAACTTTCAACTCAGAATTCCATATCCACTCAAACTAAGCTTCAAAAGTGAAGGAAAAATAAAATCCTTTGCCAACAAGCAAGTACTCAGAGATTTCATCCCCACCGGGCCTGCTTTACAAGAGCTCCTGAAAGAAGTTCCACAGATAGAAAGGAACAACCAGTACCATGGAAAGGAACAACCAGTACCACACGCTCCAAAAACATACCAGATGGTAAAGAGCATCAACACAATGAAGAAACTGCATCAACAAAGAGGGAAAGGAGACAACTACCATCAAAATGGTGGATAAAATTCAAACATAACAATATTAACTCTAAATGTAAATGGGCTAAATGCCCCAATCAAAAGATACAGACTGGCAAATTAGATAAAAAACCAAAACCCGTGGATGTACTGTATCCAGGAAACCCATTTCACATGCAAGGATACACAAAGGCTCAAAATAAAGGGATGGAGGAAGATTTACCAAGCAAATGGAGAGCAAAAAAAAAGGAGGAGTTGCAATTCTCGTCTCTGATAAAATAGACTTTAAACCAACAAAGATCAAAAGAGACAAAGAAGGGCATTACATAATGGTAAAAGGATCAATGCAACAGGAAGAGCTAATGATCCTAAATAAATACGCACCCAATACAGGAGCACCCAGATAAAGAGGGCAAGTTCTAAATGACTTACAAAGAGACTTAGGCTCCCACACAATAATAGTGGGAGACTTTTAACACCCCATTGTTAATATCAGACAGATCAACCAGACAGAAAATTAACAAGAATATCCAGGACTTGATCTCAGACCTGGACCAAGCAAACCTAAAGACATTTACAGAACTCTCCACCCGAAATCAGCAGAATATACATTCTTCTCAGCACCACATCGCACCTACTCTAAAATTGGCCACATAATTGGGAGTAAATCACTCCTCAGCAATTGCAGAAGAATGGAAATCATAAAAAACAGTCTCTCAGACCACAGTGCAATCAAGTTGGAACTCAGAATTCATAAACTAACTCAGAATGACACAGCTTCATGGAAACTGAACCACTGGCTCTTGAATGTTGACTGGATAAACAATGAAAGGAAGGCAGAAATAAAGATGTTCTTCGAAACCTACAAGAATGAAGAAATAACATACCAGAATCTCTCGGACACATTTAAAGTAGTCTTTAGAGGAAAATATATAGCAATAAATGCCCACATGAGAAGCAAGGAGAGATCTAAAATCAACTCCCTATCCTCAAAACTGAAAGAGCTAGAGTAGCAAGATCAAAAAAACTCAAAACCTAGCAAAAGACAAGAAATAACTAAGATCATAGCAGAACTGAAGGCGACAGAGACGCAAAAAAAACCCTTCAAAAAATCAGTAAATCCAGGAGCTGTTTTTTCCAAAGATTAACAAAACAGGCAGACTACTAGCCAGATTAATAAAAAAGAAAAGAGAGAATAATGAAATAGATGTAATAAAAAATGATAAAGGGGATACCACCACAGATTCCACAGAAATTCAAACCATCATCAGAGATTACTAGAAACAACTCTATGCACATAAACTAGTAAAACTGGAAGAAACACATAAATTCCTGGACACTTGCATCCTCCCAAGCCTAAACCAGGAAGAAGTCGAAACCCTGAATAGACCAATAACAAGGGCAGAAGTTGAGGGAGCAATTAAGAACATATCACCCCAAAAAAGCCCAGGTCCAGATGGGTTCAGAGCTGAATTCTACCAGACATACAAAGAGGAGATGGTACCATTCCTTCTGAAACTATTCCAAATAATCCGAAAAGAGGGAATCCTTGCCAAACCATTTTATGAGACCAACATCATCCTGATACCAAAACCCAGCAGAGAGTCAGCAAGAAAAGAAAACTTTAGGCCAATATCCACGATGAACATAGATGCAAAAATCTTCAATAAAATACTGGCTAGCTGATTGCAACAGCACATTAAAAAGCTTATCCACCATGATCAAGTAGGATTCATCCCCGTGATGCAAGGCTGGTTCAATATACGCAAGTCTATAAACGTAATTCATCACATAAACAGAACCAAATACAAAAACCACATGATTATCTCAATTGATGCAGAGAAGGTCTTTAACAAAATTCAACAGCGCTTTATTCTAAAAACCTTCAATAAACTAGGTATTGATGGAATTTCTCTCAAAATAATAAAAGCTATTTAGGACAAACCAACAGCCAGTATCATACTGAATGGGCAAAAACTGGAAGCATTTCCTTTGAAATCTGGCACTAGACAAGGATGCCCTCTCTCGCCACTCCTATTCAATATAGTACTGGAAGTTCTGGAGAGAGCAATCAGGCAAAAAAAGAAAAGGTATTCATATAGGAAACGACGAAGTCAAATTGCCTCTATTTGCAGACAACATAATTGTGCATCTAGAAGACCCCATCATCTCAGCCCAAAATCTCCTGAAACTGATAAGCAACTTCAGCAAAGTCTCAGGATACAAAATCAATGTGCAAAAATCACAAGCATTCCTATACACCAATAACAGACTTAAAGAGAGACAAATCAAGAACCAACTGCCATTCACAATTACCACAAAGAGAATAAAATACTTAGGAATACAACTAACAAGGAACATAAAGGACCTCTTCGGAGAGCTACAAGCCACTGCTCAATGAAGTAACAAAGATCACAAACAGATGGAGAAACATTCCATGTTCATGGTTAGGAAGAATCAACATCATGAAAATGGCCATACTGCCCAAAGTAATTTACAGATTCAACACTATCCTCATCAAGCTACCAATGACTTTCTTCACAGAACTGAAAAAAAACCACCTTAAACTTTATATGGAACCAAAAGAGAGCCCGCATAGCCAAGTCAATTCTAAGCAAAAAGAACAAAGAGGGAGGCATCACACTACCAGACTTCAAACTATACTACAAGGCTACAGTAATCAAAACAGCATGGTACTGGTACCAAAACAGACATATAGACAAATGGAACAGAACAGAGGCCTCAGGGGCAACAAAACATAACTACAACCATTCAATCTTCAACAAAAATGACAATAACAAGCAATGGGAAAGGATTTCCTGTTTAATAAATGGTGTTGGGAAAACTGGCTAGCCGTGTACAGAAAGCAGAAACTGGACCCCTTCCTGACACCTTACACTAAAATTAACTCAAGGTGGATTAAAGACTTAAACATAAGACCTGACACCATAAAAACCCTAGATAAATATCTAGGCAAAACAATTCAGGACACAGGCGTAGGAAAGGACTTCATGACCAAAACACCAAAAGCATTGGCAACGAAAGCCAAAACAGACAAATGGGATCTAATCAAAATCCACAGCTTCTGCACGGCAAAAGAAACAGTCATTAGAGTGAATCAGCAACAGAATGGGAAAAAATTTTTGCAGTCTACCCATCTGACAAAGGGCTGATATCCAGAATTTACAAAGAACTAGAACAGATTTATGAGAAAAAACAAACAAGCCCATTCAAAAGTGGGCAAAGGATATGAACAGACACTTTACAAAAGAAGACATGTATGAGGTCAACAAACATATGTAAAAATGCTCATCATCACTGGTCATTAGAGAAATGCAAATCAAAACCACACTGAGATACCATTTCATTCCAGTTAGAATGGAGATCATTAAAATATCTGGAGATGACAGACGCTGGAGAGGATGTGGAGAATTAGGAACACTTTTATACTGTTGGTGGGAGTGTAAATTAGTTCAACCATTGTGGAAGACAGTGTGGCGATTCCTCAACAACCTAGAAATAGAAATTCCATTTGACTCAGCAATCCCATTACTGGGTATATATCCAAAGAACTATAAATCATTCTACTATAAGGACATATGCACACGAATGTTCATTGCAGCACTGTTCACAATAACAAAGACCTGGAACCAACCCAAATGCCCACGATGATAGACTGGACAGGGAAAATGTGGCACATATTCACCATGGAATATTATGCAGCCATCAAAAACGATGAGTTTGTGTCCTTTGTAGGGACATGGATGAATCTGGGAATCATCATTCTCAGCAAACTGACACAAGAACAGAAAATCAAACACTGCATGTTCTCACTCACAGGTGGGTGTTGAACAATGAGAATACATGGACACAGTGAGGGAGCATTACACACTGGGGTCTGTTGCGGGGAAACAGGGGAAGGACAGCAAGGGGTGGGGAGTTGGGGAGAGATAACATGGGTAGAAATGCCAGATACAGGTGAAGGGGAGGAAGGCAGCAAATCATGCTGCCATGTGTGTACCTATGCAACCATCTTGCATATTCTTCACATGTAACCCAAAACCTAAAACACAAAGAAAACAACAACAACAACAACAACAACAAAAATGACAGAAGTCTGCTGCCTTTAAAACCAAATAACACAGATGGGCTCACCATGACAAAGAAGATGAGGTGTCATTTCAAAATTGTACTTTAAAGAATATGTCAGTATGAAAACACTTTTTGTGAATTAGATGACAGCTAGCATTTTAAGGCAAGCCCCCAAGGATTTTCCAATCTTTCCCGTGCATTGTTTGTCCAACAATAATTCTTCAAAGGTAGAAAAGTCGTTTTGGGAAAAAAGCATAAAAGAGCTGTGAGTGGCTGGGTTGGAAGAAAGGGGGGATGACTGAGAAGGAAAGTGAACTGGAGAAATTCAGGCCAATAAGAAAGACACTAGAACATAACTGAAGGCCTTTAACTCGACTGCTGGCTAATCCAATCTCTAGAGGGGGAATCTTCTAATATTCCGAGGACTGTCAAGCAGCCCTGGAAGAATGCATTCATTTCAGAAATATGGACTTACTTTGGTGGGACATAGCTACCTAATATAAGCAAACTACATAAGGCACAGTCTACCTTGTCATGGCTGTTTTATTTATAAGAGAATAAGCATGTTTTAAGAAAAGCTTTCCGTGAAACCATTTCTAATAAAGACTCAGACGTGGGTCCTCTTTTTTACATGAAGATACATTTAATAAAACAAAAACAAAAGGAAAATGAAGACACACCAAAGTCAGCAAACTGTCTTCACTTTCTGCCTCTGCTAACAAAACATAAACTACTAGCCTAGCCTAAGAAACTCCATGATACGTTTGAAATTATAAGCTATAAATCAAGGAAACAAACATATTACACTTAAATGAGCTCTCAAAAACTGATGGGGAAGAGAAGAAACCAACTCAATCTGAGGGTCTTAAAGATGAGGTTCTGAGATAGAAGAAAATTAAAGTTACGTTTTAAGTTAAAAACTGTTCGATTCTAACAGTGACCAGTGATTTCTGCAGTTTAACCTTCCCTATCACAAAGGCATTTGTTGATCCAAAACACAGATTTTTAACAGAAATCCAGGGCCAGTGGGATATGTGTTCTGACATGGTAAGAAGCCAAAGGAATTAAAAGGACCAAAAGTTTTGCCTCAGCATTAGAAAGTATACTGAGACTCAAAGAAGTGATTTGAAAGTAATTTTGTATAATTCAGATAATTCATTTATTCAGATGATATAGGTGATACTAATGTTCAGGTATGTCACAAGAAAGTACCCACAGACCCTATCAAAACTCACAAAAATGGCCCAAGATTCTGTTTCTTAGGTCAGTATACTTGGCCAGTCCTTTGGGGTTCTTGTGGCAACCCCTAAGAAAACAGATAAAAGAGCAGCACCCAACATCCTAAGTTACAAAATCCTTTGTATACTATGCTTTACCGCAGAGTTAAGAAAGATCTGGTAAACAAACGCCTGCTGAGCTTATTCTAGCTGATAAGCCGAAGATGATGCCTGAAAAATGGGTGAAATGAAATGCCAATGAAAGCTTAGTGTTTTGCTCTTTATAAAAGATATTGAATTGCAGAGACTCCTATAAAAGAAGCCAGTACTTGGGGAAGAGTAGAAGAAATGCCTTGCAATACATATTTCAATTAAAAGGTGTACAAAGCTTTTTTAGTTCATTTTCCAGAGTTCTTATGTAAGACCACTATTAACTTAGCATGTATAGGGCAATAACTGCACTAAGTTAGTCATGGTAAGATACAAACTGTTAATAATAGTTCCCTCCTTTCACTTGCTTGTCACTGCTTCTAAAAGTAAAGAAATGGTAGAAATTGATAAAAACCCTGACTCTTTCAAGGTGTGTTAAGTTCCAGTGAAAAGTCCCTAACATTTAAAACAGTACCCACTATGCCACATTAGTAAATGTAGCTTGAAAGCTGACACCCTTTACAAGAATCACTATAATATTGAATGTGTCAGCTCTATTCTGTCTATTAGATAACCCTCAGGAAAACAGACTAAGTGGAAACTAACATTGACTTTTGTTGTGAGATTCTCCTTTCTTTCTGATGGCATCATGAGGACAATGGAACAGAAACAAAAGCCCCAGGTTCAGTCTCTGCACAAAAGCTCTAACAGGAGGTATTTTCCACAATTAGCTGGACCCCAAGGTAGGACCGTCCCAAACACATGTATCCAAAACAACTCTGTCTTCCTACCAACAAAATCTAGAATTTCACTGGGCTCAGTGGCTCACATCTGTAATCCTAGCACTTTGGGAGGCTAAAGGGGGAGGACCACTTGAGGTCTGAAAAGCAAATAAAATAAACCCCAAAATCGTAACAAAAAGTCTCTTGGAGCACAGTGCAATCAAATTAGAAATCAGGATTAAGAAACTCACCCAAACCACACAACTGCATGAAAACTGAACAACCTGCTCTTAATACTACTGGATAAATAATGAAATGATGACAGAAATAAAGTATTCTTTGAAACCTATGAGAACGAAGACACAGTACTAGCATCTCAGGGACACATTTAAACAAGTGTCTAGAGGAAATTTATACCACTAAATGCCCACATAAGAAACTAGAAAAGATCTAAAATCGACACTCTAACATCACAATTAAAAGAATTAGAGGAACAAGATCAAACAAATTCACAAAAGCTAGTAGAAAACAAGAAATAACTAAGATCAGAGCAGAACTGAAGGAGATAGACAGGCAAAAAACCTTCAAAGAAAAAATCAGTAACTCAAGGATCTGGCTTTATTAAAAGATCAACAAAATAGGCCACTAGCCAGACTACAAAGAGTAGAATTGAATAGATGCAATAAAAGATGATAAAGGGTGTATCACCAGCGATCCCACAGAAATACAAACTACCATCAGAGATTGCTACAAACACCTCTGTGCAAATAAACAAGAAAATCCAGAAAACATGGATAAATTCCAGGACACTTACACCCTCCTACAACTAAATTACAAGAAGCTAAATCCCTAAATAGACCAATAACAGGGTCTCAAGTTAAGGAGCAATTAATAGCCTACCAACCAAAAAATATCAGGTCCAGACAGGTTCACAGCTGAATTCTACCAAAGGTACAAAAAGGAACTGGTACCATTCCTTCTGAAACTGTTCCAAACAATACAAAGACAGGGAATACTCCCTAACTCATTTGATGAGACCAACATTATCCTCATACCAAAATCTAGCAGAGACACAAATAAGAAAAAATGTTCAGGCCAGTATCCATGATGAAGAGTGATGTGGAAATCCTCAATACTGGCAACCTGAATCCAACAGCACATCAACAAGTTATCCAACGGGATCAAGTCAGCTTCATCCTTGGGATGCAAAGCTTGTTTAATATATGCAAATCTATAAATGTAATCCATCACACAAACAGAACCAAAGACAAAAACCACGACTGTCTCAATAGATGCAGAGAAGACCTTTGACAAAATTCAACAGCGCTTTAAGCTAAAAACTCTTAATAAACTAGGTATTGATGAAACGTCTCTCAAAAGAATGAGGTATTCATGACAAACCCACAGCTAATATCACACTGAACAGGCAAAAACTGGAAGCATTCCCTTTGAAATCTGGCACTAGACAAGGATGCCCTCTCTCACCATTCGTATTCAACATAATATTGGAAGTTCTGGCCAGGGCAATCAGGCAAATAATAATAATAATAATAATAATTAATAAAAGAAATAAAAGATATTCAATTAAGAAAAAAGAAAGTCAAATTGTCTTTATTTGCAGAAAACATGATTGTGTATTAACAAGACCCCATCATCTCAGCCCAAAATCTCCTTAAGCTGATAAGCAACTTCAACAAAGTCTCAGGATACAAAATCAATGTGCAAAAATCACAAGCATTCCTGTACACCAATAACAATCAGAGAGTCAAATCATGAGTGCACTCCCACTCAAAACTGTTACAAATAGAGAATAAAATACCTAAAAATACAACTAACAAGGTTTGTGAAGGGCCTCGTCAAAGAGAATGACAGATCACTACTCCAGGAAATAAGACAGGACACAAACAGATGGAAAAACATTCCACAGGAATAGATTCAATGCTATTCCCATCAAGCTACCAGTGACCTTCTCCACAGAACTGGGAAAAACCACCTTAAATTCCACATAAAACCAAAAGAGAGCCTGCACAGCCAAGAAAATCCAAAGCAAAAAAACAAAAACAAAAACAAAGCTGGAGGCATCATGCTACCAGACTTCTAACTATACTACAAAACTACAGTAATTAAAACAGAATGGTATTGACACCAAAACAGAGATACAGGCCAATGGAACAAAACAGAGACTGCGGAAGTAACATCACACATCTACAACCATCCAATCTTTGACAAACCAGACAAAAATAAGCAATGGGGAAAGGATTCCCTATTTAATATATGGCATTGGGAAAACTGGCTAGCCATATGCACAAAGCTGAAACTGGATCCCTTCCTTAAAAACCCCAGAAGAAAATCTAGGCAATACCATTCAGGTCACAGGCAAAGGCAAGGACTTCATGGCTAAAACACCAAAAGCAATGGCCAACAAAAACAAAAATAAACAAATGAGATCTAATTAAACTTCAGAGCTTCTGTACAGCATAAGAAACTACCATTAAAGTGAACTGGTAAACAACAGAATGGGGAAAAAAATTTGCAATCTACCCATCTGACAAAGGGCTAATATCCAGAATCTACAAAGAATGTAAACAAATTTATATAAAAAAAAAATGTACCCATCAAAGAGTGAGTGAAGGATATGAACAGACACTTTTTGAAAGAAGACATTTATGCAAGCAACAAACATATGAAAAAATGCTCAAAATGCAAATCAAAATCACATTGAGTTACCATCTACACCAGTTAGAATGATGATAATTATAAAATCAGGAGACAACAGATGCTGGAGAGAAGTGGAGAAATACAAACTCTTTAACACTGTTGATGGGAGTGTAAATTACTTCAACCATTGTGGAAGTTCCTCAAGGATCTAGAAATGGACATACCATTTGACCCAGCAATCCCATTACTGGATATATACCCAAAAAGTTATAAACCATTCTACTATAAAGATACATGTACACACATGTTTATTGTCACACTGTTTATAATAGCAAAGTCTTAGAACCAACCCAGAAAACTATCAATGACAGACTGGATAAAGAAAATGTGGCACATGTATACTATGGAATACCATTCAGCCATTAACAAAAAGCATGAGTTCGGGCCGGACACAGTGGCTGACGACTGTAATCCCAGCACTTTGGGAGGCCGAGGCAGGTGGATCACGAGGTCAAGAGATCGTGACCATCCTGGTCAACATGGTGAAACCCCGTCTCTACCAAAAATACAAAAAATCAGCTGGGCATGGCGATGTATGCCTGTAATCCCAGCTACTCAGGAGGCTGAGGCAGGAGAACTGCCTGAACCCAGGAGGCGGACGTTGCGGTGAGCCGAGATC
>NW_016108123.1:229706-231166 GCF_001604975.1 Cebus imitator | reverse complement strand
ATGAGTTCATGTCCTTTGCATGTTCATGAATGAAGCTGGAAACCATCATTCTCAGCAAGCTATCACAAGACAAGAAAACCAAACACCACATGTTCTCACTCATAAGTGGGTGCTGAACAATGAGGATGCATGGATACAGGGAAGTGTACATCACACACTGGGGTCTGTCGGCAGTGGGAGGCTACAGAAGAGATGGCAGGGGTGCAGGGATTAAGGAGGGATAACATTAGGAGAAAATACCTAATGTAGATGACAGGGGATGGATGCAGCAAACCATCATGGTATATATACACCTATGTAATAAAACTGCACTTTCTGCACATAAACCTCAGAACTTAACGTATAACTAAAAAAAAAAAAAAAAACAAAAAGGAAAATCCATCTGATGACGACATGCCCATTTGTAGGTCATGATTCCCCATATCCCTTAGATAGGAATTTGGGCAAGATAAACATCAATGTTTAGTCTTCACGAGAATATCATAACCAGCAAAGCAGTCCCTCAAAATAAAGAAAGTAAGATCGTCCAAGGTAAACAAACGCTACTAGGCTTGCCCTACAATATATACACAAGTTGAAAGAAAAGGATCTGAGACAGAAAAGCATATGAAAATATAAAGCTCTCTGGTAAAAGTAAATATACACAAAAATAAGGAATCCTGGATCATAAGGGTGTATAAATCACTTTTAAGTCTGCTATAGAATTTAAAACACAAAATCATAAAAACCACAAACCAATGTAAATGCATACACAATATAAAAAGATTACCATGTGGCATCAATAACAAAGTTGGTCCGAGGGGATACGGATATGCAGGTTAGCAGTTAACAGTTACCAATCACAAGTGAGGAGTAAGATAGTTTTTAACTGTTAAAAAAAAACAATTAAAAAGGAGGATCATCTAAGCTGAGGGAGGTGAGGCTGCAGTAAGTAGCAACTGCACCACTATACTCCAGCCTGGATAACAGAATGACACCCTGTCTCAAAAAACAAAACACAATGAAACAAAAAAAGACTGTCACAACAAAAAACAAAAAGAGCAAAATACAAAAAGGCAGGTAATAAGGGAGAAAAAGTAGGGACAAAATATCTATAGAACATATATAAAATAATTAGCACAGAGCTATATTAATTCCTTCCTTAACAGTAATTATTTCAACTGCAAATAGATTAACTCCCCACCCCAACCAAGAACACAGACTAGCTAAATGAATAAAACTAACCAACCAGCCAACCAAACAGCCAACCAACCAGCCAACCAACCAAGGTACAACTATATGCCATTTACAAAAGAACAGTTTTTCATTTAAGAACACAAACAGGCTGAAAGTGGAGGACTAAAGCTGATGTTCCAGGCAAACGGTAAGCAAAAACAGCAGGGCTGACTAAACTTGCGTCAGACAAAATAGACTACAATTCAGAAACTGTCACCCAAGATGAGGCAACTCAAAAATGCTTA
>NW_016108123.1:227347-229200 GCF_001604975.1 Cebus imitator | reverse complement strand
AAAAAGCTAAGGGTTAATTTCAAAAAATAGTAACAAAATGGACAAAACCTAGTTTGGGTGTGGTGATTCCCGCCTGTAATCCCAGTGCTTTGGAGGCAGAAGCAGGTGGCTCACTTGAGCCCAGGAATTCAAGATTAGCCTAAGCAACATGGTACAACCCCATTTCTATGACAGAAATACAGAAATTAGCCAGGTGTGCTGGTGCATGTGCTTGTGGTCCCAGCTACTCAGGACAGAGTTGGGAGGATCATCTAGGCCTGGGGAGATTGAAGCTGCACTAAGTAGGGATTGCATCACTGTACTCCAGCCTGGATGACAGAGTGAGACCCTGTCTCAAAAAATAAAACACAACAAAACAAAAACTCTGACAAAACTTTAGCCAGATTAAGAAAAAGAAGATTCAAAAAAATTAAAATCAGAAATGAAAGGAGATATAACCAATGCGACAGAAAAAAAAGCACCACGAGAATACTATGAACAAGTACATGCCAACAAATTGCAGAACCTAGAAGAAATTGATAAATATCTAAAAACATAAAATGGAACAAGACTTGTGAAGAAATTTAAAAAAAAATCTAAACAGACCTATAACTAGACGTGGAGTTAGAATCACTAACCAAAAAGCCCACTACAAATAAAGGTGCAGAACGTAAGAACATTAAGAGAATAATTACCACTAATCCTCTTGAAAGCTGGTGAGGAGGGAACATTTTCAAGTTCATTCTGTGACGCCAGCATCACCCAGATATAAAACCAAGACAAAGACATTACCAGGAATGAAAACTGCATGCTACTATCCCTAACAAATATGATGCAAAAGACCTAAATGTTGGCCAATGAAATTCAATAGACCATTAAAAGGATGATACACCACAATCAAGGAATACTTACTCTTGGAATGTAAGGAATAATGAAAGATGTAACATCAATGTTACTTACATTAACAGAATTAAAGACAAAAACAGTGTAGTCATCTCCACTGATACAGAAACTGCATTAGATATGATTCAACACCCTTCACTAATAAAAAGAATCAACAAACTAGGAATACAAGAAGTGGCCCAAACATAATAAAGGCCATATATTATATAAAAAGTCCACAGCTAACAGTATACTCATGGGTGAAGGAATAAAATCCTTTCTGTTAAGATCAGGAACATGGCAAGGATGCCTACTCTATCATCATTTCTATTAAACACAGAGCTGGAAACCCTGGCCAGGGCAATTACTCAAGAAAAGGTTTATAAATAAAAGGCAACCAAGTAGAATAACAATCAATCCCCCTTGTGTACTAAGGGAGATCTATACAATGAAAACCACAAACATCACTAAAAAAAAATTAAAGACATTACAAATTAATGGCAAGTCATCTGGTGTTCATAAATTGAAGACTTAGTATCATTCAGATGTCCATAAAACTGAAAGCAACCTATAGATGGATTCACTGCAATCCCCATCAAAATACCAACAGCAATTTTTTGTGTGTGGAAAAAAAATCCGCCCTAAAATTCATATGGAATCTAAGAAACACAAGACCTTCTATTCTCTGAGCACCAAAGATAGCAAAAACAATTTTGAAAAATAAACACAGGCTAGATGAGGTGGCTCACACCTATAATCCCAGCACTCTGGAGGCTGAGGTGGGAAGATAATCTGAGGTCAGGAGTTTGAGACCAGCCTGGTCAATGTGGTGAAACCCATCTCTACTAAAAATACAAAAACCAGCCAGGCGTGGTGGCTGGAGCCTGTTGTCCCAGCTACTTACTTGGGAGGCTGAGGCAGGAGAGCAGTCTGAATCCAGGAGGCAGAGGTTGCAGTGAGTCATGATTGTGTCACTGGCACTCCAGCCTGGG
>NW_016108123.1:224433-226465 GCF_001604975.1 Cebus imitator | reverse complement strand
TGTGTGTGTGTGTGTGTGTGTGTGTGTGTGTGTGTTAGCAAACAACAGCAAAGTGTGGGCAGGAATGTGGAGAAACTGAAACCCTTGGGCTCTGCTGGTGAGAATTTAAAACAGTGAGACTGCTATGAAAAGCAGCACAAACGTAACTCAAAAATTGTAAAATGATCACAATTTTGTAATATGATCCAGGAATTCCAATTCTGAGTATGTACACAAAACCATCCAACAGGTTCTGGGAGAGTTATCTGCACAGTTGTGTCTCCAGCAGTATTATTTAGAATAGCCAAAGAGGTGAAAGCAAGCAAAATGTCCAACCACAGAGGAATGGATAAACAAAATGTGGTATACACACAATTACACATAATTCAGTATTACTCTGCCTCAGAAAAAGGAAATACTGTCACATACCACAACATGGATAAACCTTGAGGACATTACTCCAAGCAAAGTAAAGTAGTCAAAAATGGACAAATACTATAATTTCCACTTATTAAGACACACCCAAATAAGCCAAATTCACAGAAGCAAAGAGTGGAATGGAGACTGTCAGAAGATGCGGGGAGGAGGAAGTGTCACATTTGTTTAATGGGCATAGTGTCAGTTTTAGAAGATGAAGGTGTTCTGGAGATCTGCCACACAACACATGTAAATATAATTAACAACGCTAATGAACTATACAATTAAAAAGGGTTAAGATGGTAAATTTATGATATATCCTCTTTTTTTAATAAAACCACAATTAAAATTTATTTAAGCATTTGAAACCTAACAAACCAAGAATTACAAAGAAATATTTGCCCTCACTCAGTGAGTTTCTTCTTACCAGAATATCGGTTTTGAATTCTGAGATTATTTCATGTAAACTTGAAGAAGTAAACTAAGTAAACTCATAAGCAGGTAATAAACAAATAAGCAAATTAATACCAAGTGTTTCTGTGTAAGACAAAGAGATATATATTTCAAATAATGTTGAGAGGGGAGAAAAAAGAATCTGGTGAATTTTAACAGGAAATTTGATTTAGTAAACAAACAATAAACATTGCACTTAAAGGAAGTCAGAAAGTCTACGTCAATTTTAAAAATTATTCTCAAAGATATTAAAAAGTTGAGAGACATGCATAATATGCTCCTACCTATCCAGTCTCCAGTGTCCAGTTCTGTTCATCGCTGGGAACTTTCTCTCAACCTGTTCCTTCTTCAAAACAAAGAACTCTTTCCTTACTCATGAATCCAGCAGGGTAGATGATATCCACTCCAACTCTGCCATCAATTTAAATGAAGCATTGCATACACATCTTCTTTACCTCATGTCCAATCAACACATACTTCAATCTATTCCTGAGAAAGGCAATCAGAGGAAGATATTCCCTCAGCTTGTGGGGACCTGTCAATGGACCAGGTGCCTGTGGAAGACAAGTGCAGGCATCCTGATCTCTCAAGATCCACCCCTTATGTAACCAGATTGAGCAGATTAGTTGCCTTAGTTCAGCATTAGCTGAACTTAACTTGTGGGTAAGAGGAATACTAGTGGGCAATTAATTTATCAATTTAGAGAGGTCTGTCTTGTTATGAAGGTCATACCCCAAAATATGGAAATCCCATTTTGTGCCCCCTTCCTTCTAACCTCACAACTTTTTCCCCCTTCTTATTTTGCCCTGCCCCAAGCACCACAGCCACTGGTACTGCCTACTTAAACCTCCCTTGAACACACTACATCCCATGTATCTCGGGTGTAGTTTATGCTTTAGTCACAACTTACTACATGACATATTCTAAGCCCTGTCAATGATGCTTGGACCATCCTGTAACACCCACTGTGCATTATTCCTTTGTTGGCTGCTTGCCAGTTCAAGTGTCATCAAATTCACAGTGCAACAAATCCTGTAACCTACACTCTTGCAGTTTTGATGTTATATCATCCTGCCCTGTGGCTATTTGCTCCCTGTATCTAGAAAGGTCTGAAGGTCTGGGGCTGTTCTTGAATTCCAATCCTCATTGATCTCTTAAGCTCAGACCACACAGGAATCCTTTC
>NW_016108123.1:217769-223768 GCF_001604975.1 Cebus imitator | reverse complement strand
GGGTTTGTGATACAAACAATTTGAATAAATCACAACACAGCAGCCTAACAGCTCTTTTGAAAATATTAAACCCTCTGCCTAGCGCTGTGTCTAACGCCTGTAATCCCAGAATTTCGGAAGGGTGAGGCAGGTGGATCATAAGGTCAGGAGATCGAGACCATTCTGGCTAACATGGTGAAACCCTGTCTGTACTAAAAACACAAAAATTAGCTGGCATGGTGGTGTATGTCTGTAATCCCAGCTCCTAGGGAGGCTGAGGCAGGAGAATCACCTGAACTTGGGAAGCGGAGTTTGCAGTGAACCAAGATCGGGCCACTGAATTCCATGCTGGCTACAGAACAAGACTCCATCTAAAAATAAAAATAAATAATCTAAATTAAAATTAAAATAAACCCTGAACATTGCCAATAGTTCATTCCCTTACGTCTTTCTGATCTTCTGGAGGAGGCTTTCTCATTTCACCCTCTTTAAAACTAGTCACTCCAAACCCCAGTTCCCGCATCCAACGGCCCTACTCTTTTTACCCCCAGCCTTCAGCGCCTGTGAGCATACTGTAAACTTCCCTCTCCTCCCAGTGGGATGTAAGCTTCAATAAGAGAGAGGGATAGATTTTGCTGCCTATAACCACTTTTTATCGGGACATATCCCCAAGAGTGGGCCCACATAACAACACCTGGCACGTATTATGCTCGCAATAGGTACTAAAAATGGCATGCCCAAGTTCTCAGCGACATTATAGATCACACTAGTCCACAAAGTTAAGGGAGGAGCGCCCTTCTACCCGTAGTTTCCAAACAGGATGTCATAACTTTTTTTCAAGGTCCTTTTCAGAAGAGTGCAAGGACAAGTTCCATGTGCGGCAAGTCTTCACCAAAGAAAATCCCACAAGCAAACAGCGCTCCCACGAAATACCAAGTAACAGATATACAAGCATGTACTCTTGACTTCAAAGAAAATAAAGTCATACTCACAAATATACCCGGTTTATCGAGCATCCAATGCTTCGGCGCTGCAACACGCTTCAAGCCCTGCTTGGGGCTCCAGGCCTAAAATGGGCACCAAATTTTTTCAGAGAAATTTGTCTCAGTTGACAGTAAAATGTCCTAATCTTCATCTGTTAAGAACTCCTAACAGGCAATTCCTGATCCAAGGAAAAAGATCGTCCAGCATATTTACTCACGCCCAGTTTTGAGGAAATATTACTTCCTGCCAGATCCCAGAACAGACACTGGCAAAATTCACAGACCTTTGAAAACCTCCCGGGTGTCCCTAGCTTTCGTCAAGAAAGCGTCCATAGTGCTCTCCAAACGAATGAGGCAGCTTCAAGATGCAGAAATAAGCTTGTCTGGGTAAAAAGCCAGTATTGGGCTGTGTAGTCAAGAATGGACACATGCGCCAGCTCCCAACAACCCCTTGGCTGAGCACAACGAGGGCCAGCCCAGAAGCCCCCAGCCACACTCTTAGACTTCTGCTCTACAAATCGGGTTTCCTAAATCAGCACCAGCAGCATTCCCACCCGCCAAGTTAGAAGCGCCCAAAATGAGAAAGCCAGCCAAGCTGGAACGGCCCTTTTTCAAAGGATGGAGGAATATACAACTGGAGCTAGGATGCAGCCATACTACCATGGCGAAACCCTGTGATAGAAGAGATCCTCTCCATTTCCTGTGCAACCGTAATCTGTGGTCGTGACCCGAGGGAAGTAGGTAGAGTGACAACTTTGGTTCCGGCTTCCGCTTCTAGTAAGTCATCAGGTGTTATTCTTCTGTTGCAGAGGTCACAGCACGGAACTGAATTTTTTTGATACTGATTCACAGGTGTTAGTTATGCCGCGGGACTTCTTTTGTGCTTCCTCCTTTCCGGTTGACTGAGCTGGCAGGATGCAGTTTACACTCTTAAAATTATCTTTTGCCGACTTTCAAAATATTTAACAAAAGTTCTGAAGGAGAACAATTTAGGAGACTTAAAAAAAAAAAAAAGCCAGTATTAAGAAATAGCCATAAGATTCCTTGTGACTGTTACAGGCTGTGATTGTATAATCATAATTTAAGAAACAAATCATTCGTTGTTCTGGATTGAAGCCAATTTCACAAGTTTGGGAATGTGTTAAAATCCTCTGTATTTTAAATTTTGAAAGGGTATGTTTTATGGTACATGAATCGTAAGTTGGAAACCTTGTTTTGGAATAGCTTCTGGTGATGGTTGCACAGATTTGTGTATTTTGTGAAACCTCCAAATTTCACTTTTAAGCGGGTGAACTCGGCCACATAAGTTGTGACGCGTGCGTGCGCCTGTGTGTAGTGTCACAGCTTTATTGAGGTGGAATTGCTATACAAAACACAACAAGCCAAGTGAAGCTTCACTTCACTTAATGTGTACAGTTTGACAAGTTTGTACGTAGAAGTAAACCCAGGGTACCTCAATCACAATCGAAATAATAAATATCCATCACCTAAAAAAATTTCCCTGTGTTCTTTTCTGGGTGTTTCTTCTCTTTTTCTTTTCTTTCTGTACTTGTGTTTTTTAATGAATCAGGGTCTGGCTCTGTCTCCCTGACTGGAGGGCAGGAGCGCCATTTCGGCTCCCAGCAGCCTCTACTTCCTGGGGCTTCGGTGAGCCCCCATAGGTGCGGGAGTTCCCTCAGCTTCCCTCAGTGCTGGAACCACAGGCACCTGCCACTGCTTTCTTTTTTAATTGTTGATTGAACACTACATAGGAAGGTCCACTGTCTTTACTATTTGTAAGCAAAAAAAGTCACCTGAAGCAAATTTGATTTTGCATTCAATTCATTGACTCAAGGCTACAGGCAGCATATGTGCCAACTGGCAAGACAGTAGGCTGGAACAGATCTGAACTCCACACTTTTTGCACTATACCAGTATTCATCTCTTCTATTCTGAGATTACTAGACTCATTTTGCCAATTCTCAGATCCTGTTGCTGACACTGTGGTAGGAGTTACTAAGAAATCATTTTACGTGGGGCACAGTGGCACAGGCCTGTAATCTCAGTACTTTGGGAGGCCAAAGTGAGTGGGTTACAAGATCAGGAGTTTGAGACCAGCCTGACTAATATGGTGAAACCCCAACTCTACTAAAAATACAAAAAAAAAAAAAAAAATAGCTGGGTGTGGTGGGTGCACACCTGTAATCCCAATTACTCAGGAGGCTGAGACAGGAGACTTGCTTGAACCTGGAGGTGGAGGCTGAAGTGAGCTGAGATCATGCCAGTGCACTCTAATGAGGGGACAGAGCAAGACTCCATCCCCACTCACCCAAAAAAAGGCAGACAGAGAAGAAAAGTTTGTTTCTTTTAAAGCTGCTCCAGACATGTTTCTTGTCTAGAAGGAAAGCCTGGGCTCTTAGAGCTGAGCTGAGCTTGCAACCTTTGATATGCAATGCAGGCCATTAGAAACTGGGTTCACTGAAACATGGATCTTGCCCTTGTCCCACTTGTTCCTGGCAATATGGCTGCCCGCACGTATCTCCAGTCTGTAGAAGATATGTCCCTGCATTTGCATACTAAAAAGCTAGAATGGAAGGTCCAGCTTTATTACCAGCTATGTGAATTACGTACCTGTTCAAACCAATCCCTTATGATCTATGCAAATCAGACACCACCTCCTCCAGCCTCTATGTATGCCTCGCTGGTTTTCTCCCAACTTGGAGTTCCCTCTCTAGCATTAGAGCTGCAAGGTTCTTTGAACTGACTGCATCATGGACTATACCATAGTCAAGCCATGGTGACCCCTGTGACCCACATGTACACCTCAGATGGCCTCCCAGAGCCAGAAAGTCTGGAGTCACAGAAAAACCACAAAAGGAGAATAGCTACCTCCTCCAGTGCCCAATTAACCAAATTTGTGACATTCTACTGCTTTTCCTACCTTAACTGATAGGTCAACTTTGTGACATTGGACCCTGTGACACACCCCGTACCAGCCGGCAAAAAGCTGCCCTAAATTGTAGCTTTCCATTACTTATACCCGACCTATAAAACCAGCTCCAATCCCACTACCCTCTGCTGACTTTCTTTTCAGACTCAGCTTGCTCGTTGCTGAGTGAATAAACAGCCGTCTTGCTCACACAAAGCCTGTTAAGGTGGTATCTTCATTCAGAGCAACTTAAAAGGAGAACATCTCCTTCTGTCTATACAGGGGAGTGTTGTTAAGTGCTGAAGATTACTCTCTGCCTCTGTACAGGGGATTGTTGTTAAGCACTGAAGACTGGTCAGAAAGAGGCAACCCAAACAGGCTTTGTGTGAGCAACAAGGCTGTTTATTAACACAGGTGTGAGCAGGCTGAGTCCAAAAATGGAGCCAGTGTGGTGGTGAGGGCAGAGCAGCCTTTATAGGCCAGGGCAATGAGTGGAAAGTTGCAGTTCAGGGTTGGTTGTTGCTGACTCAGTGGATTGATCACTCAGCTGAAACAGGAACATGTTGTCCTTCTTCTTTGTAATCTTTTTCCTGTTTCAAACTTTCAGACTCCATGTAGCCATCTGGTGTTGTACATGCAGGTTACAGAGTTCATAATGGCTTGATAACAGTGCCACCATCTTTGGGGGACCCAACAGGGAGCTGCTTCTTTCTTCTTCCTAATTTCTTGCCCATTAAAATCTCCACTTTTTAAATCCACTCCACATGGGTTCTATTGTTTTATCTAATTCAATGTAAAACAAGAGCCCTGGTGTTCCTACACTCATCAGAGCCATATCAATTTCTGTTCCAGTACTGGACAGCCCTGGAAGAACCCTTAGCCTTAATTGGGCTGTTTCCTTCTCTTCTTGATGGCAGACAATTCACTTTTCCACTCTTTCCCATCATTTTCCTTTTTTATTGTTCTCTCCCCATGAAAAGTGATTCATTCCAGATAGAACAGTGCAAAATACGGCTTTCTGAATAAAATGGAATTTTCTGATTGGATCATTTCAGAAGACTTTTAGTCAAGCACATATGTGGCATGGGGAGAGCCCTTACCAGCCAAATTATCCTTATTAAACTCCAATCCCTGAACGCTAGAGGACACTGATTTTAGTAATAAGAATCCTGCACAGCTGGCTCTGCATGGATTATTCTTTCTTTATGGCAATTCCCCTGTCTTGATAAATCAGCTACGTCTAGGCAGCTGGCATGGTGAACCTGTTGGGCAGTTGCAGAGCTGCATCCCTGAGCACGTAGTGGCCTCCCAAAGCCTGAGACATTCTGCTGCCCCACTGGGAGGCAGCCAGGCGGTTTGTTATGAGCTTCTAGCCACTGGCCTTCCACATGCTGTTCTTTGACAGCGGCAGCTATGCCTGGCGCCAGGCATCCCACAGCTGCTGCCATACTGGCAGCCAGGACCTCTCTACCACCTCAGTGCCCATTGTGAGTGCTGCCACCGCTTGGGCTGCCTGGATAAGGGTATGTGGTTTGTGGGTGAGACCTGCTCAGTGCCCAGCTGAGGGTGCACAGCAGTCAGGTTGGAACTAGATCGATACTGTGTGATGGTGTAACGCCCTCAGGTTGGGTGGCACTTCTGAACACTTGAAGCAGGGAAGAAAGGGAAGCCAAGGTGGTTCCCTTGGGACTAGATGGAATGAGTATATAATTCTTCCATGCAAAATGTTCAGTAAAATTTCCATCTATATGAGGTTTGGTTTTGTAAAGTTCATTTATTGTGTTTCTTTTTTCCCATTTATTTATTTTATTGCATTTTAGGTTTTGGGGTACATGTGAAGAACATGCAAGATTGTTGCATAGGTACACACGTGGCAGTGTGATTTGCTGCCTTTCTCCCCATCACCTACATCTGGCATCCCTCCCCTTGCTATCTCTCCCCAACTCCCCACACCCCGCCGTCCTTCTTCTATTTCCCCCCAACTGACCCCAGTGTATAGTACTCCTCTCCCTATGTCCACATGTTCTCATTGTTCAACACCCGCCTATGAGTGAGAACATGCGGTGTTTGATCTTCTGCTCTTCTGTCAGTTTGCTGAGAATGATGGTTTCCAGGTTCATCCATGTCCC
>NW_016108123.1:195461-215039 GCF_001604975.1 Cebus imitator | reverse complement strand
CTATTTTTTTCATCTTTTCAAAAAACCAGCTCCTGGATTTATTGATTTTTTGGAAGAGTTTTTTGTATCTATCTCCTTCAGTTCTCCGCTGATCTTAGCTATTTCTTGTCTTCTGCTAGGTTTTGAGATTTTTTTTGTTTTTGCTCCCCTAGCTTTTTCAATTTTGACAATAGGGTGTAAATTTTTGATCTCTCCTTGCTTCTCATGTGGGCATTTATTGCTGTATATTTTCCTCTAGAGACAGCTTTAAATGTGTCCCAGAGATTCTGGTATGTTGTGTCTTCATTTTCATTGGTTTCAAAGAACATGTTTATTTCTGCCTTCATTTCATTGTTTATCCAGTCAACATTCAAGAGCAAGTTGTTCAGTTTCCATGAAGCTGTGTGGTTCTGGGTTAGTCTTTGAATTCTGAGTTCCAACTTGATTGCACTATGGTCTGAGAGACTGTTTGTTATGATTTCCATTCTTTTGCATTTGCTGAGGAGTGATTTACTCCCAATTATGTGGTCAATTTTAGAGTAGGTGTGATGTGGTGCTGAGAAGAAAATATATTCTGTGGCTTTGGGGTGGAGAGTTCTGTAAATGTCTATTAGGTTTGCTTGGTCCAGGTCTGAGTTCAAGTTCTGGATATCCTTGTAAATTTTCTGTCTGGTTGATCTGTCTAATATTGACAATGGGGTGTTAAAGTCTCCCACTATACCTGTATGGGAGTCCCAGTCTCTTTGTAAGTCATTAAGAACTTGCCTTATGTATCTGGGTGCTCCTGTATTGGATGCATATATATTTAGGATCGTTAGCTCTTCTTGTTGCATTGATCCTTTTACCATTATGTAATGCCCTCCTTTGTCTCTTTTGATCTTTGTTGCTTTAAAATCTAATTTATCAGAGATGAGAATTGCAACTCCTGCTTTTTTTTTTCTCTCTCCTCTTGCTTGGTAAATCTTCCTCCATCCCTTTATTTTGAGCCTTTGTGTATCCTTGCATGTGAGATGGCTCTCCTGGATACAGCACACCGATGGGTTTTGGCTTTTTATCCAATTTGCCAGTATGTGTCTTTTGATTGGGGCATTTAGTCCATTTACATTTAGGGTTAATATTGTTATGTGTTAATTTAATACTGCCATCTTGGTGCTAGCTGGCTGTTTTGCCCATTAGATGATGCAGATTCTTCATTGTGTTGATTCTCTTTGCCATTTGGCATGTTTTTGGAGTGGCTGGTACTTGTTGTTATTTTATATATGTAGAGCCTCTTTCAGGAGCTCTTGTAGAGCTGGCCTGGTGGTGATGAAATCTCTGAGTATTTGCATGTTCCCAAAGCAGTTTATTTTTCCTTCACTTATGAAGCTTAGTTTGGCTGGATAGGAGATTCTGGGTTGAAAGTTCTTTTCTTAAGAATGTTGAATATTGGCCCCCCCTCTCTTCTGGCTTGTAGAGTCTGATGGGCTTCCCTTTGTGGGTAACCCGACCTTTCTCTCTGGCTGCCCTTAGCATTTTCTCCTTCATTTCAACCCTGGTGAATCTGACTATTATGTGCCTTGGGGTTGCTCCTCTTGATGAATATATTTGTGGTGTTCTCTGTATTTCCTGGACTTGAATATTGCCAAGACTTGCTAGGTTGGGGAAGTTTTCTTGGATAGTATCCTGAAGAGTATTTTCCAGCTTGGATTCATTCTCTTCGTCACATTCATGTACACCTATGAAATGTAGATTAGGTCTTTTCACATAGTCCCACATTTCTTGGAGACTTTGTTCATTCCTTTTTACCCTTTTTTCTCTATTCTTGCCATCCTGTTTTATTTCATTGAGTTGATCTTCGACCTCTGATATCTTTTCTTCTGCTTGGCCAATTCGGTTGTTGAAACTTGTGCATGCTTCGTGAAGTTCTCATGTTGTGTTTTTCAGCTCCATCAATTCACTTATATTCCTTTCTATTTTGTCCATTCTTGTTAGCATTTCGTCAAATCTTTTTTCAAGGTTCTTAGTTTCTTTGCATTGGGTTAGAACATGTTCTTTTAGTTCACAGAAGTTTCTTACTACCCACTTTCTGAAGTCTGATTCTGTCATTTCATCACACGTGTTCTCCATCCAACCTTGTTTGCTTACTGATGAGGAGTTGTGATCCATTGTATGTGGAGAGGTGTTCTGGTTTCGGGTGTTTTCATCCTTTTTGCCCTGGTTTCTTCCCAGCTTTATAGATTCATCCACCTGTCGTCTTTGTAGTTGCTGGCCTTCATATTGGGTCTCTGAATGGAAATTCTGTTTGTTGATGATGAGGTTATTTCTGTGTCTTAGTTTTCCTTCTAACAGCCTGGCCCTTCTGCTGTAGGTCTGCTGAGGTCCACTCCAGGCCCTGCTTGCCTGGGGTTCACCTGCAGCAGCTGCAGAGCCGTAAGGGTTGCTACCAGTTTTCTTCTTCTGCTATCTCTGTCCCAGAAGGATACCCGCTATGTGTCAGTCTGATCCGTCCTTATGAGGTGGCTCTTTTGATATACAGGGCTCAGGGAGCTGCTTGAGGAGACGGTCTGTTCTTTATGGGAGCTCAAATGGTGAGCTGTGAGCTCTGTTGTTCATTCAGAGCTGCTGTGCAGGTATGTTTAGGTCTGCTGCAGCAGAACTCAAAAGCCGCTTTTTGTTCCCAGGTGCTCTGTCCCAGGGATTTAGGGCTTTATTTATGAGTTTCCATTGTGCTGATGCCTTCTTTTTTTTTTTTCCTTCAGAGCTGCCCTGCCCAGCAAGAAGGCAGCCTAGTCACTGTCTGCCTGTAGAGGCTTTGCTGAGTTGCTGTGGGCTCCACCCAGCTGCTGAGTGAACTTTCCTGCAGTACTGTTTATATGGGTGTAGTTAGAACTGCCTAGGCAATGGTGGCCCGCCTCTGTATTGGCGGACTCGCTCTGTAATGGCGGGTTGCCTCAGCAATGACAGGCTTACTCAGCAATGGCTGACTACCTCCATAGTGTTGGAGTGCCTCGATAATGGCGGACGCCCCTCCCCCACAGAGCTGGACCATCCTGGGTTCAGCTGTGCTTGCTGTGAAATTCTCAATTCAGAGAGTTTCTGACTGCTGTTCTTTTGTTGGGTGGGACCAGCAGAGCCTGATGGCCTGGTTTCCTGCCTCAGAGCTTTTTTTTTTTTTTTTTTTAAGTTGGTGTTCCAGTTGTCTGTTGAAGAGGCACCGGGATCTGTGTGTTTTCCCATGTGGCAACTCACTGCGCTGGCTTAAACAACAGCACTGAGATTCATGGCGTTTTTTTGCCCTGAAATGTACTGTCCTGGTTCCCTGTCAGTCCCCTTTTTAAACAGATGAATGGGTGACTTCCCGTGGCTCCAATCGCCAGCCAAAAGGGCACCTAGACCAGTGTATTTTGTACAGAGAACCACTGTGCCAGGGCCCTGACAAAGCAGCCACGAGGGGCAAAGCAGCCGCACCAGCCGATACAGCCACGCTGGCCAACAGAGCCACGCTAGAGACCCATGGGGCTCCTCCACCTGGGAATTTCCTAGTCTGTGTCTAATAAAAATGCAGCGTCCACTCACCCTCTGTGCTTTCACTGGGAGCTGTAATCCTGAGCTGTTCCTAAACAGCCATCTTGGATGGATCCTATTGTGTTTCTTAACAGGGGAATTTCAGACAGCACAGTTAAGCAAAAAAGTGCACCAGGGAGAGACTCACTGTTAACATTGTTTGTATATGCAGTTTTTTTTTTTTTAGATGACACCCCAGCCCAGAGTCTGTTTGAAAACAATCACATAAATCAAACATGAATTTCCATGAATCCAGGATGTCCTCATAAACTGTGGGTGACCTGGTTACAATCAAGTCTTTTTGAAGTGCTACCAGATCTTTCCAGCTGGAATGCTGCTCCAGACCTGCACAGTTCCTTGAGAAGTTTCCCCAGCTGGTATCTGCTCTCCAGGAAAAGGGAGTTCATCACACTAACAAAACCAGCTCTCTACCATCCTTTTTGGCCACTCAGACTCTCCTCAGAATCTGGCTTGGTGATTCATGACCGGTCCTATATTCACCCTTGAATCCCTTTATTAGCTGTTTGAGCTTCTCATCACATTTGCTCTGAGTTACTCATATCAAGATTCTCCCAGATTCATCTTAATCCATCCATGGGAGGAAGATCTGGGTGCTGTGTCCTCCCACAACCCTTAGTGCTATGTATGTTTGTGTGTATGCATGGGTGCATGTTTGTGAGTCAGGAAAACATCACAGTATTGCACTTGCCTTTTTGTTTGTTTCTTTTTGAGGCAGGATCTCACTCTTGCACAGGCTGGAGTGCATTGGTATAATCCTGGCTCATTGCAGCCTTGAACTCATATGTTCTAGTCATTTTTCCACCTCAGCCTGCCAAGTTACTGGGACCGCAGGTGAACACTGTTTCACTTGCCTAGTTTGAAACTTGTTTTTGTAGAGATGGGGTATTTCTATATTGCCCTGACAGGTCTTGTATTTCTGGACTCAAGCAGTCCTCCTGTCTCAACCTCCTAAAGCACTAGAGCTACAAGTGTGAGCCACACTTGCCTTCTTGGTAAAATGCAATATTATCATGTCTTAGTGTAGCTCAGGCTTCCTTAGTCCTTTCCAATCACATATCTCCAAGTGCAACAATTGTTGACTGCCTCTTTTTTATATTATTCTCATGTTCTTTTTTTCCCTTCAAGTGTTCTCCAAAGTTCTGCATGTATTTCTTTTAAAACTGTGCTTGTTCCTGCCCTTCTTTGTATTCATGTCTTAATGAGTGATCTAAGGGATTAGTGCTGCATCCTATTGCTGTTAAGGCACTTATGTAACTGTACTGACCCATTCCCCATGTTTATTGGGCACCCTATACATGCCAGGTGTTATCTGGGGCATTAGGTACAGTATGTTGACTAAGATAGAGTCCCTATATACTCAGACTCTCTGCTGTAGTGGCAGAGACAATGAAAAACACAATTAATCACATATTATTCTATCAAAGTAGTAGGAAGTGGCATGAAAAAAAATTTGGGAGGGTGGGGAGTGTTGTTGTAGAGAAGGTGTCACAGAGTATCCCTGAACATGAGGTAACATTATAACTGAAACCTAAATGAAGTGTAGGAGGCAGGACAAAATCAGAAGAACCTTATAAGCAGAAAAAGAGAGTTGCAAAGGCTGAGTGGCAGGGCCAAGTCTGGAGTGCAAAGGAGAGAAATAGCGTGCCTGAGGAAGTTAAGAAACAGAGACTCAGAGGAGACTGTGATTGCCAGCAAGTGTTTGGAGGGTTTTGAAGGCTTTCTGGAGTCATTTGCCCCATCTGTGGTTAGAAAGGCCACCCTCCTTTATGTCTTCCACCTCTGTATTTCCCAAACACTTCTTGCAACCTGGCACGGAGCAAGTATTCTAGGATATTTGGGGACTGGAAGAATAATTCTGACATTGGTTTCAAAGAGTCTGATAAAAAGAAGCCATGTTGTTGGAATGATGACCAATGCCCAAGATTACTGTTCTGATGGGATTGACATTAGCTTTCACACCGCTACCTCATGCCCACATTTTTCCCTTTGTACTACGTCTTTTCACAAATGATGTCATATTATGAAAGAATAATTTGGGAATTCAATTAATAAACAAAATAAGACCAAAGAAAAATGACAATAAAATAATAGAAAGCCAAGTAGAATTAGCCCCAAGTATCTATTTAAAATGGATTAGTAATTTGGCTTTATTTAGCTTCCTAAATGGTGAGAAAGGAGAAAAATGTGACCAGTCACAAAATTCATAATCATTTTCAAGAAAACTCCCCACACAGGAGCAAAATAATCCTGAAATCCATGAATGATAAAAACATCTTACAAAGGAAATGCTGAGCACATTTGGACAAATATATTCTGGTATTTACAGAAATATCATTTGTCACTTTCTTATCTAGGGTCATCATCAGAAGGAGCTAAATTTGGCAAGGGGTTACCAGGCATGTAGTACTGTGTATTTAATTAAGGCTTGGTGTGTATTTAAATTGGGCTTTTTGAGATGAGAGTTTTCCCATGAGTTGAGTTGGGCAGTAATGAGGAGGAATTGCTTGCAATAAATATGTGGCATTACCCATGGAAAGACAATTAGGTGGTGGTATAGTTTTTCACAGTGGTGGTGTCCCTTCCTTTGGGCACTTCCTATAGTTGAGTTGAGTGTAGGTAGCCAGACAACCACAGAGTCCTAGTGACCTTAGACTATCCCTGGCGGAACCTGAACCAGAAGTAACAAGAGTACTCTCTACCCCTAAATTAGACAGCATGTGACCTAGGTCTCCAAAACCTTTCTAAATCAACAGTTTTGCAACCTGCACATCTGTGCCATGATTGTTGAAGACCATTCTGTAGTACTTGTTTCATCTATTGTAATGATTCAATAAAGTGTAAATGGAAAAATGGTGTAAATGTTTTATACTTTTCACAGCTGAGATGAATGCTGGGCTTTTGATTAAAGTTGGCATATGAAAAACACAATGCACTGAATACTGAGAACATTTTCTGAAACTAATGACAAACCAGCAAGGATGTGAACACTGTCAAAATTTTTGTCTTTTCCTCTTCAGGTTCTGTTGCCAGCACAACTGAAATCCACATTGCAAGCGAATCTTGAAACAAAACTGAGGATGACCCTGCTCCCTAGACCTATAAAGTGGATGTTCCAATGGCCAAAACCCCATATTCCTCAGACTCTTTTATTCTCATTCTTCAGAACTGTATTCTTATCTTTTCATCACTGCACCTTAAAGTGTAGCAGTCCCCACACCTTGATCTCATCACCAGTTAGATATTCTTCCCAAAGAGCCTTTAGGATAGTGGAAATGATTTATGCACAAGCATCTGGGAATAGAAGCACCCCCCTCCAGACCTCTCTGCACTTTTCTAGTCTCTTAGTTGCCACTAGGAAGTTTTCTGAGGTTAGCTGTAAAATAAATTCAAGGTCTACATCCTTGGGAATGTAGTTAAACAAAATTTGATAGTTGTGACTGAGATCTCAGGCTGACTTGGTTGCTCTCTTAACAATACTTCTAGCAAAGAAAACATATGCATCACTTAATGACAGGGATGGGCTCTCTAAGAGTATGTCATTATGTGATATCAATGCTCCGTATACATACACAAACCTAGACAGCATAGACTATAGCACACCTAAACCAGATGGTAAAGCCTATTGTTCCTAGGCTTCAAACCTGAACCACATGTGACTGTACCAAATACTGTAGGCAACTGTAACACAATGATGTTTGTCTATCTAAACATATAAAAGGTTCAGTAAAGATGTGTTTTCTAGAGCAAATGCTGTTGACTAAGCTTATTGATGATGCCAAATAGCAGCAAAGTAGACAAGCAACAGGATGAATGGGGAAACAGGGCCCCCCTGGAGCAAAAGTACAGCCTGGCCTCCTAACACCCACTAGGGGACAGAGAAGAGAGGGTGGCTTTGATCACAAATTTAGCCTTTTGGTTACCATGTTGTCCTGATTAATGACATAGTCTAAGGAATACTTGGACCCTGACGAATTCCCAGAAAATTGCCTGTGTTCCCATGTTTCCATCAGTTAAGATATATGAGGAGACTTCCAAAAGCCTGTCAAAAAGTAGAATTAAAAAATGGAAATCAAATATAGAAACTTCATTTCTCAACATAAGTGCCATCATATTCCACATATTTTGTAAACCATGACACCAGCCATTTAATCCAACCCTAAAGAATTGAAGGTTCTGCACATTTAACCACATCAATGCAGTCTTTTATACACTTTCAACTGAAAAGAAATAAATAAAAAAGATGCTCTTTAAATATTAAGAAAGAAATCAGAAAGACTCAAACAAGGACTGTAAAATGGATACCCAATGATTTCCCATGGAAATCCTTGCAAAATTGCCCTTGTTTGATGAGATGAGTGAGCAGAAATGTTGTCAGGGTGGAAAAGAACTCTCTGGTGAAATTTTCCTGGGCATTTTTTCTGCTAAAGCTTCGACTTTCTGAAAACCTCTTTCATCATAATAGGCAGATGTTTTCATTCTTTGGCCCTCCAGCAAGGATAATAAATGCCTAGAGCATTACAAAAAATTAAGAAAACAAAAACAAAAACACCTGTTGTCATTGTCATGGCCTACTGACAAGTGTGCTTTTACTTTCACTTTCACTGGACCCCTTGGTAGCATTGTTTTGATTGTGCTTTACCTTAAGGATTGTACTGGTAAAGCTGTCTTTTGTCTCCTGTTAAAATTCTTCAAAGAAATGCCTCAGGATCTTCATCCCACTTGTTTAAAATTTTTGTTATTAATCACTGATTCTCACCAATTTGGACTGAATGGGATTTTTTATCTCACAATTGATGTGATTGGCCTGTCACTACAGGCTTCATCTTCAATATCTTCTCATTCCATCTTAAAACAAGTTATCCATTTATAAACTGCTGATTTCTTTGGGACACTGTTCTCATACACTTTTGGTAAAACATTAATGATCTCACCATTCTTACCCCCAGGCTTCACAATAAATTTCATGTTTGTTACTGTTTATTGTTTCAGTTTTAAAAATTTATGTTGCACTGCTTCATTAAAACTAATATCTCACACTTCTTAGGCTTCAAACTAGATGCTATTTGAACATGTTACAACAAGTTAGGATGAACATGTTTTGCTGAAAAAATGTTTTGAAATCCACAGCTTTTTCATAACATGTATTTTCTTGAACTTTTTGAAGCTCCCTGTGCATGTGTATTATTATTGCTTTACATTTTGCAAACATTTGGCAATATGCACTGGGATTACCAGCCACCAGTATGTATACAGAAAAGCAAGACACAATATTTTCTTACAACACTACAGACAGCATTTCCATGTGACACCTCCCTTGTATCAGGAATATCAAGAGTGCAGGAAGATTCCACATGTATACTTCAGGAGTCTCAAGGCTGCATAAGGATTCTGAGTACACCTTAAGGTAGTGCCTTCCCAGAGCTGCCCCAACTCTGGATAACTGTTTCTTCACCTTCCTAAGGGTGATCCTAGGCTAGACCTCACACAACTTGATCAAAGGTATCAAGGAGATGTGAAGAAGTTTTAGATTTCTAAGGAAATGTGCAACCTTCATCTCCATTCTGTCGTCACTTCCCTGATCTCAGAAATTAGAAGCCCTTCCTATGTTTGGAGATATATGCCTACCTGATGAGGCACAGCCTCACTCCCTCCATCCCAATCCCAGTTCAAAAGCAAAGAGACTTTTTAAGCACCACTGTGTAGCTAGAGCTAGGCATGTGACCTGGCAGAGCCAATTAGTCGTCTCTTAAAAGTTAGCAGCTCATGCCAAAGGCAATGAGCTGCAGAAAGGTACTTCTGGAGACGCCCTAGCAGCAGCCAAAGCAAATTTGGGAGGCAGTGTTGAGTGTGCCTTCAGGGCCAGTCCAACCTTCCAGGTGTGGGTACCATCCATTGCCATCTCTATTATCTTCATGAGCCCAGTGCTGCAGCCTACTCTTGGCAGTTCCTGTTTCCCTGGCCTCCAAGCCCCATTGTCCATATTCCCACTATCTGCTTCATCTATTTCTTTGGGCTTACCTTAGCTGGAGTCAGTTTCTGAAGCTCTTAAACAAGAGGCCCGAGATCCAATTATGTAGCCAAGATGATGACTCCCAGACGGGACACCAAGCATCAGCAGATAATATGCATATGACTTTGACCTGGCGAGTGAAGCCAAGTGAGATGGTGAGTAGATGCTTTCTCATGGTGACTGACAGGCACTGGGCCAGGCCTAGGTACTGGGGACAAAAAAATGACTGTCAGCATGTATACCGGGCCAACCTCGGAAATGATGAGACAATTGGGCAAATGCATGAAGAAATTAGATGATGGCCAGCCTTGGTTCTGAGTGACTTGCCTTTAAGGTTTGTTGCTGCAGAAAATGTGGCTTGCTTTGCTGTTTTAAAATAGCAGGTCCCTGGGTATCTTTGGGGTGCTACAGGAATGATGGAGTTGAGAAAAAGTGATGTTGATAATGGGACAAAGTTCTTGAACGGGTGTGAGGGAACTAAAATGTACAGACAGGAGTTTGGGTTGCCCTGTGAGAAGGAGGTGACAACAGAGGTGTATCTTGGAGTGAAGACAGAATAGAAAGAAGATACTGTTCCCATCAGATTATATTCAATTTTAGTTCACTGGAGTCTCACCATAAAAAAAAGATACCTTTTGCTTTGTTTCACAGACTCTTACACTCACTCAGGATAGAGGGGTAGTGACACCCTTGCATGCGTCACTGCAGGCAGCCTCAATTTCCTGGGCTTAATGATCCTCCTGCTTTAGCCTCACAAACAGCTGAGACCACAGGCACTCAACACAATACCAACCTAATTTTTTTTTTTGTAGAGATCTGATTGCTCTATGTTGTGTAGGTTAAAAAAAACTTTTTAATAGTCTACTCATTTCCTTCATTTCAAAGTGAGATATTATCATCATCATGCATAGGTATCATTACAGAAGAGTGCATACTTCCTGCAGAGTTTCTCTATCTTTTACATGAGTATAACTGTTCCTAATAAAACCCTGTTGTGCAGAACATTCACCTCACGTTCTACCTATAAATATTCTTCATCTCTGTTGCTGCTATTTCCTCTCTCTGTTATTCTCCAGAGGGGAACAATAACCTCTTCCTGGGGCTCACTACTATAATCTCAGCACTTTGGGAGTCCAAGTTAAGAGGATGACATGAGGTCAGGAGTTCCAGACCAGCCTGATGAATATGGACACTCTGTCTCTAAAAATACACACAGTACCCAGGCATCCTGGCAGATGCGTGTAATCCCAGTAACTTTGGAGGCTGAGACAGGAGAATTGCTTAAACCTGGGAGGTGAAGGTTGCAGTGAGCCCAGATTGCATCATTACTCTCCAACCTGGGTGACAGAGTTAAGTCTCAGTCTCAACAACAACAATGACAAAAAGCTTTTATTTTTTCTTTTTATTTTTAAAGAGAACCATCTGTTCAGTGAGCTACAGCTTAGACTCCTAAAATAAAATAAGATGGGAGCTTAAATGCACAAGAAAAAGTATTTTTGTTTGTGTATGTGTTCTGTTGCACAGGCTAGAGTGCAGTGGCGCCATCTCAGCTCACTAGAACCGCCACCTCCTGAGTTCAAGCCTTTCTCCTGCTTCAGCCTCCCCAGCAACCAGGACTACAAGTTCATGCCACTACACCCAGCCAATTTTTGTAATTTAGTAGTGACAAGTTTTCACCATATGAGCCAGGCTGGTCTTGAACTTCTGACCTCATGATTCACCCTCCTTGGTCTCCCAAAGTACTATGAGTTACCATGCCCTGCTGGGAAAATATTTTTAAGAATCACTGCAATGAAGGTTCCATCTATCTGAAAATTTAATTGTGGTCACAGTCAAGCTTCCACTACAGCAGCAGTCAAAAATGCTTTTAGCAGCAAGGTCTGGTTTTGTGGTGGTTTCATGGAAGGCAGCTTTCCACAGACAGTGGACAGGGAGTGAGAAAGGAATGGATTTGGAATTAGACTATTCAACCTCAAATTAACGGATATCAGTTAGATTTTCTAAGGAATACTCCACCTAGATTTTTCACATGAATAGTTCACAATAGGGTTTCTGCTTTCATGGGAATCTAACCTTGCCACTGATCTGCTAGTAGGCAGAGCACAGGAGGTAAAAATTGCCTGCTTGCCACTCCCCTCCTACTGTGTAGCATGGTTTCCCAGGGGTGGGGACCCCTGCACTACAACACAAGGAAACCTCTTTAGAGCTAGTCATTTGCCACTGGCATTCTTTGGGGAGCCACCAAATCTGCCCTCCATGCCTGCATTTATCTCAGAGAACAATCTGCTATGTGATTTGAACCACATCCGCAGTTGCGATGTGGTTCTTCATGAGGTGTTTCAGGGTTCTGCAGTACTGCTCAAAGTGCCCAAGTCTACCTACTGAGAACACACTTGCTCTTCTACTTGAAAAGAGGTAAAGAGAAAAATGAAAATCAGCAGAATGAATTCCAGACACCAGGAGATGTTTTTTTCACCTAAACATGATAACAGCCCATTTAACACTGAGTCTTCAGTTGCCAATTCAAGATTGTTGTTGCCAATTCCAGGTCACAGTGAAGGCCACAGGTACACTGAATCCATAAAAGGAAAATAAACCTTGGGGCACCCAAATCACTAAGCTAAAAAGCAAAGTTAAGCTGGCAACTTCTTACGGCAAACCTGCCTCCCATTCTATTCACTCACATCCCTGCTCACTTAGATACATGCCTCTCTGATTGCCTCATTTGTAGAGGCTAATCACAAACTCAAAAGAATGCAACCATTTGTTTCTTAGCTACCTATGACCTGGAAGTTCCCTCCCTGCTTCACTTGTGCTTTGAGTTGTCCAGCCTTTTCTGGACCAAACCAATATTCATCTTACAAATGTTGATTGATGTCTCATGTCTCCCTAAAATGTATAAAACCAAATTGTGCTCTGATCACCTTGGATAAATGTTGACAGGACCTCCTGAGGCTGTAGGAGTTTATAGGCATGTGTCCTCAGTCTTGGCAATATAAACTTTCTAAAATAATGGAGATCTATTTCAGATATTTCCCAGGGAATCACCCATAAAAGCCTCAACTCCCCCAGCCATCCGCTTTGTCCTTGTGTGGAAACAACATTCGAGGGAAATGACACTGTGACTTTGTGACTCACCTGCACAGTGAAATCTTAGGCTAACAGTAACCTCATCTGTTTGCCTGCCAGAATATATAACCCATAGAATGCAGATAGCAATCATATTAGTTAACTAATTACATTGTGTAACAGCCACCTATTAATTAAAGTGACATAAATTAAGACATGCACAGAGCAAATGTCAGTGAATACTTACCACATGTTGGTCTGCACTGTGCAGCCACCCATGGCCTAAGTTGCCCCATCTAGTGACTTTAGGTTCTTCAAATTACTCAAAAATAATAGAGTAACTCAAACTCCCAGCCAACCAAGCCACTGATGAGAGAACATGCATTTGCTTTGACTTTTCCCAGCAGCCAGCCTGGAATAAAATAATGAAAAGGAAACAAACCAAAAAGCATACCTTTCAGAAAAGCTGAGGGCTGCTGTGACCATAACACTACATTACACCCCCTGTTCCCTATTCACACAGCAATCCTAGAGAAAGACACTCAAGTTATTTTCTTCTGGAGAAAATACAGAAGTCCATCTTTAGTCATTGATGTCAACATAGGAACACAAAATGTGTTAGTTTTCTCAAAAAGAATAAGAAGATTCACTACTTAAAAATATTTTATTCTGGGACTTCCACCAAGATGGCCGAATAGAAACCACTCCAGAGAGCAGTTCCCAGTCACAGTTACACAAAAGGTGAGTGATCTCTGCATTTCCAACTGAGGTACCAGGTTCATCTCAATGGGAGTGCTTAAACAGTGGATGTAGCCCAAGGATGGCAAACCAAAGCTGGGTGGAGTGCTGCCTTACCCAGGAAGTGCAAGGGGCCAGGGAGCTCACCCTCCTAGCCAAGGGAAACCATTAGGAACTTTTCCAGACATTCTGGCAGTCAGCTCAGATATTGCACTTTTCCCACTGTCTTTACAACCCACAGACCAGGAGATTATCTCTGGTGAATACAATACCAGCACATCAGAGGTTTCCACCTCAAGACTGGGAGACTGTTTTAGCTCGTGCCTGGAATGCCAGTGAGACAGAACTGCTTGTTCACCTGAAAAAAGAAAGGGTGCTGAAGGCAGGGAGCCAAGTGATCTAGCTTGGTGGGACCCACCCCCACAAAGGCCAGCAAGCTAAGACCCAAAGGCTGGAAATTCTCATTGCCAGCATAGCAGTCTGAGCTCGACCTGGAACAGTTATGCCTGGTGGAGGGAGGAGCATCTGCCATTACTGAGCCAGTTCTAGCTTTGCCTGTGTAAACAAAGTCACTGGGAAGTTTATACAGCAACACGGGGAGCCCATGGCAGCTCAACAAGGCCTCTGCTGCAGATTGTGACTAGACTCCCTTCTTGCTGTGTAGGGTGTCTCTAATAAAATTTGCAGCATCCCATCAGAGACTTATAAATGAAGCTCCCACCTTCATGAGACAGAGCACCTGGGAAAAGAGGAGGTTGTGAGATCCACTTCAGCAGACTTAAATGTCCCTGCCCAGTAGCTCTGAAGAGAGCAATGGAGCTCCCACCACAGCACTTGAGCTCTGATAAGGAACAGACTGGCTCTTCAAGTGGCTTCCTGACCCCTGTATATTCTAAGAGACACCACATACAGGAGAGCTCTGCCTGACATCTGACAGATACCCTTCTGGGATGAAGCTATCAGAGGAAAAAAGAGGCAGCAATTTTTTGCTATTCTGCAGCCCCTGCAGGCAATGCCCAGGCAAGCAGGGTCTGTGGTGGACCTCAAGCAGACCTGCATCATAGAGGTTTGACTGTTAGAAGGAAAACTAAAAATAGAAAGTAATACCTTCAACATCAACAGAAAGGAAGTCAACTAAGAGACACCATCCAAAAGTCACCAACTTCAAAAACCAAAGATAGATAAATACACAAAAATGGGAAGAAACCAGTGCAAAAGCACTGAAGTTACAAAAACTGGAATGCCTCTTCTTGTCCAGAGATCACAACTCACCACCAGCAAGGGAGCAAAACTGGATGGAGAATGAGTTTGTTGAATTGACAGAAGCAGGATTCAGAAGGTGGGTAAAAACAAATTTCTCTGAGCTAAAGGAGCACGTTCTACCCAAGGCAAAGAAACTAAGAGCCTTCAAAACGGTTAGATAAAACACAGCTTAGAGAAGGACATAAATGAAATGATGGAGCTGAAAAACACAGCATGAGAACTTCATGACGTATACACAGGTTTCAATAGCCAAATCTATCAAGCAGAAGAAAGAATATCAGAGATTTAAGATCAACTCAATGCAATAAAATGAAGGCAAGATTAGAGAAAAAAGAGTGAAAAGAAATAAACAATGCCTCCAAGAAATATGGCATTTTGTGAAAAGGTCAAATCTACATTTAATTGATGTAACTGAATGTGTTGGGGAGAATGAAACCAATTGGAAACACTCTTCAAGGTATTATTCAGGAGAACTTTTCCACCTACCAAAGCAGGCCAACATCCAAATTCAGGAAATACACAGAACACCATGAAGATATTCCTCAAGAAGAGCAACCCCAAGACACATAATCATCAGATTCACCAGGATCAAAACGAAGGAAAAAAATTCTAAGGGTAGCCTGAGAGAAAGGTAAGGTGACCCACAAAGGGAAGCCCATCAGATGCACAGTGTATCTCTCAGCAGAAACCCTACAAGCCAGAAGAGAGTGGGTGCCAATTTTCAACATCCTTAAAGAAAAGAATTTTCAACACAGAATTTCATATCCAGCCAAACTAAACTTTATAAGTGAAGGAGAAATAAAATCCTTTATGGACAATCAATTGCCGAGAGATTTCATCACCACTAGGCCTGCCTTACAAAAGCTCCTGAAAGAAGCACTGAACCTGAAAGGAACAACCGCTACCAGCCACTCCAAAAACATACCGAATTGTAAATACCATTGACACGATGAAGAAACTACATCCACTAATAGGCAAAACAATCAGCTAACATAAAAATGGAAGGGTCAAATTTACAGATAACTATATTAACCTTAAATATACATGGGCTGAATGCCCCACCTAAAGACACAGACTGGTAAATTGGATAAAGACTCAAAATCAATTGGTGTGCTGTATTCAGTATACCCATCTCATGTGCAAAGACACACATAGGCTTAAAATAAAGAGATGGAGGAAGATTTACCAAGCAAATGGAGAGGAAAAAAGAAAAAAATCAGGGGTTGAAGTCCTAATCTCTCATAAAACAGACTTTAACCCAACAGAGGTCAAAAGAAACAAAGAAGAGCATTACATAATAGTAAAGGGATTAATGCGTCAAGAAGAGCTAACTATCCTGAATATATATGCACCCAACACAGGAGCACCCAGATACATAAAGCAAGTTTTCCATAACCTACAAAGAGACTTAGACTGCCACACACTAGTAGTGGGGGACTTTAACACTCCATTGTTAATATTAGATAGATCAATGAGACAGAAAATTACCAAGGATATACAGGACTTGAACTCAGATCTGGACAAGCGGACCTAATAGACATCTACAGAACTTTTCACCCCAAATCCACCCTATAAACATTCTTCTCAGCACCACATATCACTCACTCGAAAATTAATCACATAATTGGAAGTAAATAACTCCTCGCAAATACAAAAGAATGGAAATCATAACAACTTCAGACCACAATGAAATCAAATTAGAACTCACAATTAAGAAATTCACTCAATACCACAAAACTGCATAGAAATTGAACAACCTGCTCCCAAATGACTACTGGATAAATAATGAAATGAAGGCAGAAATAAAGATGTTCTTTGAAACCAGTGAGAACAAAGACACAATGTACCAGAATCTCTGAGACACATTTAAAGCAGTGTCTAGAGGGAAATGTATAGCAATAAATGGGCACATGAGAAAAAAGGAAAGATCTAAAATTGACACCTTAATGTCATGATTAAAAGAACTAGAAAAGCAAGATCAAAAAAAGTTAAAAAGCTAGCAGAAGACAAGAAATAACTAAGATCAGAGCAGAACTGAAGGAGATAGAGACACAAAAAACCCTTCAAAAAATTGATAAATCCAAGAGATTTTTTTTAAAAAAAAAGTTCAACAAAATAGATAGACCACTAGCCAGACTAATAAAAAAGAAAAGAGAGAAGAATCAAATAGATGCAATAAAAAATGATAAAGGGGATATCACGAGTGATTCGACTGAAATACAAACTGCCATCAGAAATTACTACAAAGAGCTCTATGCACATAACCCAGTAAATCTGGAAGAAATGGGTAAATTCCTGGACACTTACACCCTCCCAAGACTAAATCAGGAAGAAGTTGAATACTTGAATAGACTAATAACAATGGCTGAAATTGAGGCAGCAATTAATAGCCTACCAACCAAAAAAAGTCCAGGTCCCAAGGGGTTCATAGCTGAATTCTACCAGAGGTACAAAGTAGAGCTGGTACCATTCCTTCTGAAACTATCCAAACAATAGAAAGGAGGGAATACTCCATAACTCATTTTATGAGACTAACATCATCCTGATAACTAAACCTGGCAGAGACAAAACTAAAAAAGAAAATTTCAGGCCAATATTCGTGATGAATATTGATGCAAAAGTCCTTAATAAAATACTGGAAAACCAAGTCCAATAGGACATCGAAAAGCTTATCCATCATGATCAAGTAGTCTACATCACATGGATGCAAGTCTGGTTCAACATACACAACTCTGTAAATGTAATCCATCACATAAACAGAACCAAAGTTAAAAACCACATGATTATCTCAATAGATGCAGAGAAGGCCTTCAACAAAATTTAACAGCCTTTATGGTAAAAACTCTCAATAAACTAGGTATTGATGGAATGTATCATCTTAAAATAATAAGAGTTATTTATGGCACACCCAGAGCCAATATCATGCTCAATGGGCAAAAACTGGAAGCATTCCCTTTGAAAACAGGCACCAGACAAGGATGCCCTCTGTCACCACTCCTATACAATATATTATTGCAAGTTCTGGCCAGAGCAATAAGGTAAGAAAAAGAAACAAAGTGTATTCAATTAGGAAAAGAGGAAGTCAAATTGTCTCTGTTTTCAGATGACATGATTGTATATTTAGAAGGCCTCATCATCTCAGCCCAAAATCTCCTTAACCTGATAAGCAACTTCAGCAAAGTCTCAGGATATAAAATCAATGTAGATAAATCACAAGCATTTCTATACACAAACAAGAGACAAACAGGAGCCAAATCATGAGCAAACTCCAATTCACAACTGCCACAAAGATAATAAAATACCCAGGAATACAACAAACAAGGGATATGAAGGACCTCTTCAAGAACTACAAACCACTGCTCAAGGAAATAAGAGAAGAGAGGACACAGATGGAAAAACATCTCATGCTCATGGTTAGTAAGAATCAATATTGTGAAAATGGCCATACTGCCCAAAGTAATTTATAGATTCAGTGATATCTCCATCAAGCTACTATTGACCTTTTTCACAGAACTGGAAAAAAAATCTTAAACTTCATATGGAACCAAAAAAGAGCCTACATAGCCAAGACAATCCTAAGCAAAAAGAACAAAACTGGAAGCATTATGCTACCTGACTTCTAAATACACTTCAAAACCACAGTAATCAAAACAGCATTGTACTGGTACCAAAACAGTGATACAGACCAATGGAACAGAACAGACTCATCGTAAGTAATGTCACACACCAACTGATTTTTGGCAAACCAGACAAAAACAAGCAATGGGGAAAGGATTCCCTGTTAAATAAATAGTGTTGGGAAAACTGGCTAACCATATGCAGAAAGCTGAAGCTGGAACCCTTCCTTACACCTTATACAAAAATTAACCCCAGGCGGATTAAAGATTTAAACATAAGACTTAACACCATAAAAACACTAGAAGAAAGCCTAGGAAAACCATACAGGACATAGGCAAAGGCAAGGACTTCATTACTAAAACATCAAAAGCAATAGCAACAAAAGCCAAATAGACAAGTGGAATCTAATTAAACTTCTGCACAGCAAAAGAAACTATCATTAGGCTGAATTGGCAATCAATAGAATAGGAAAAAATTTTGCAATCATTAGATAAATGCAAATGAATGCCAAATTGAGATATCATCTCACACTAGTTAGAATGGTGATCATTAATAAATCAGGAGACAACAGATGCTGAAGAGGACGTGGAGAAATAGGGACACTTTTACAGTGTTGATTGGAGTGTAAATTACTTCAACCTCTGTGGAAGACAGTGTGGTGATTTCTTAAGGGTCTAGAAACAGAAATAGCATTTGACCCAGCAATCTCATTACTGTATATATATCCAAAAGATTATAAATGGTTCTAATTTAAAGACACATGTACAAGTATGTTCTTTGAGGCACTGTTCACAATAGCAAAGACTTGGAACCAACCCAAATATTCATCAATGATAGACTCAATAAAGAAAATGTGGCTCATATACACCATGGAATACTATGCAGCCACAAAAAAAGGATGAATTCATGTCCTTTGCAGGGACATGGATGAAGTTGGAAACCATCACTCTCAGTAAACTGACACAAGAACAGAAAACCAAACATCACATGTTCTCACTCATAAACCTGTGTTAAAAAATGAGAACACATGGACACAGGAACGGGGACATCACACACTGGAGTCTGTTGGAGTTGGAGGTCTAGGGGACGGGTAGCAGGGGGTGAGGGAACTGGGGAGGAAAAACATTAGGAGAAATACCTAATGTAGGTGACGGGGGAGGGAGGCAGCAAACCACTATGGCATGTGTATACCCATGTAATAATCCTGCAAGATCTGCATATGTACCCCAGAACTTAAAGTAAATAAACCAAAAAAACAAAAAAACCTTGAAGACTAGAAAGGAAATGTCATGTGTATACTTTGGAAATGTCTAGTGTTATGGTTGTAAATAGGTTAA
>NW_016108123.1:186087-194941 GCF_001604975.1 Cebus imitator | reverse complement strand
TATAAAGAGAGACTCTTGCACATAAGTCCTGAAATGTATGCTTCCTGGAAGGCTATCTAGGGCTGTGGGAGATGGCTTGACATTATGTGTGGTCTAAGCAGAGTCCACCATTTTCTTGCCTTCCCTGAGAGGATGTGGTACACATGGGGTCCTGGAAAGCCTGTAATCTCAGTGGACCCCTTACTTGTGAACACTGCCCATCGCCCAAGAGTCCACCAGGGGGAATGAATCTGATGATGCAAATCCACCTGAATGTCAACCACACCAAAAACACCCAAAAAGAAAATGCAGATGAAGGGCGGAAATGGAAGACCATTGATCCCTCCTAAGATTAAAGGCACCCATTGGTTCTTTTCAACAACTCATAACATATCATCACTTCTCTCTTCCCTCAGAATAGAATGAAGTGCTATACAATCCCCTTGAAACCACCCTATACAATCCTTTATGTGATGCAGTACTACTTTCTGTCTGTTTCTACTGTTTTTAGTGGGATTCTCCTATCCTCAAGTCTGGCCCAAGATACCCACAGCAGGTATCTTTATTCACACTCTATGTCCTGGCCAGGCACAGGGGCTCATTCCTGTAACCACAGCACTTTGCGAGGCTGAGGGAGGTAGATCACGAGGTCAGGAATTCAAAACCAGCCTGGCCAATATGGTGAAACTCTGTGTTTACTAAAAATACAAAAATTAGCTGGACATGTTGGTACGCACTTGTGGTCCCAGCAACTTGGGAAGCTGAAGCAGAATAATCTCTTGAATCTGGGAGGACAAGCTGCAGTGAGCCAAGATTGTACTACTGCATTACAGTCTGGGTCACAAAGCCAGACTCTGTCTCATGGAAAAACAAAATTCTGCATCCTTCCAGTCCCTGGTAAAAGGATAATCCAATATCAACATGTTACTGAAAGAGAAAATACTTTCATTTGAAAAATCTAACTGGCATGACAGCAGCAAATGCTCATTCATTCCTGCTCCCTGATCTTCTCCATGGCGGAGCTGCAGGAGTTGCTGTGGGTAGAGGATATGGAGCTGGCCTTGTCCCTGTTAGTGGGTTCCCCAACTCCCATCCTCCAATCTCAGTATCCAGAGGGCATCAATTCAGAGATAAATGCTAAGAAGAAGGAGAGGCAGGTAGAAGGTTTCCTTTTTTTTTTTTTTGAGATGGAGTTTCACTCATGTTACCCAGGCTGGAGTGCAATGGTGAGATCTCGGCTCAACGCAACCTCTGCCTCCTGGGTTCAGGCAGTTCTCCTGCCTCAGCCTCCTGAGTAGCTGGGATTACAGGCACGCACCACCATGCCCAGCTAATTTTTTGTATTTTTAGTAGAGACGGGGTTTCACCATGTTGACCAGGATGGTCTCGATCTCTTGACCTCGTGATCCACCCGCCTCTGCCTCCCAAAGTGCTGGGATTACAGGCTTGAGCCACTGCACCTGGCCCAGGTAGAAGGTTTTGTGCCACACACTCAGAAAAGCAAACAGAAGACACGGGCTCCTTCAAGGAAGAGAACATGCTAAGAGCTTGAAATCAAATGGCCGAGAGCCCTGAGGATGGCAGACATGACATCCTTCCTTAGGGAGGAAACAGCCAAAGGTGCCTGGTTGTGGAAGGACCCACAGCCCACTTGGGATGCATGACGGACAGCATTTGCTGGGTCTGCCCAGGAAGCCTATGCTTGCTCAAATCCCTCTGGGCACTGCTCTGAACTAGGTAGGGGCATTGGAATTGTGGCTGTTCAGGCATCCCTTTCTGAAAGGATTCATAGGGGTCAGGAGGTTACCTGTGTATTCCAAATATGAATGCACTTGTCAAAGGATCTGCTGATCAAGTACTTCCCATCAGGGCTGAAAGCTACACTGTAGACAGGCTCCTGATGCTTTGTAAGTGTGTGGGTGCAGATGTCTCACTCCACATCCCACAGTCGCACCATAGAATCAAAAGAAGCACTAGCAAAGTGTGATAGAAAACAAAATCATGTACACACAGCAGTTTCTAAAAGTTCTCCATGATGTGTTTTGGATCTCCAGGAGTTGTCTTTCTCAGCATTTGTTTTAAAACAGTAAACTGAGGAGCTTTTTCTCTTCTAAAATATAACTCAGACGTATTAAAAACAAAGCCATAGTCATTAAACACATAGACAAAAGTTTTGATGTTCTTACTAGAGAAACAAATTGATATCCACATTCATTTGTGCACTTCCTATAGATATGAATGGTCAATACTTTTGTAGAATATTAATCAAGTTAATTAAAATGGTCCTACCATTTAAAACACAGCAGCTATTAACACTACATTAATGCAGAAACCATATTTGGAAAAATGCCCAATTAAGAATAAATAAAGAGTTTTTTTAGGCCAGGCATGGTGGACCACATATGTAATCCTGGTGCTTTGAAAGGTGAGGTGACAGGCTCCTTTGATGACAGGAGTTGGAGACAAGGCTGGGCAACAATGGTGAGATCCTATCTCTGTCTGTTGATAATATAGAGAGAAATATATACACACACACATATATATATATATAGACATCTATATATATGTACATGTACATATACGTATGTATACATGTATATGTACATATACATATATACACACATATACATATACAGACATCTATGTGTGTCTATATATGTATATATAAATACAAAAATTCCTTTTGCTTAAAAACTCATATACATATATATACACATACACCTATATACATGTATATACATATACATATACACATATATGTGTATGTATACATGTATATATATATGTGTGTGTGTGTATGTATATGTATCTTCAAACAACCAAAATTTTTGTATCTTTTTGAGACAAAGTTTTGGTCTTGTTGCCCAGTCTGGAGTGCAACGGCACAATTTTGGCTCACTGCAGCCTCTGCCTCCAGAATTCAGGTGATTCTCCTGCCTCAGCTTCCTGAGTAGCTGGGATTGCAGGTGTGTATTACCACACCTGGCTAATTTTTGTATTTTTAGTAGAGACAGAGTTTCACCATGTTGGCCAGGCTGGTCTCAAACTCCTGAACTCAGGTAATCTACCCACCTTGGCCTCCCAAAGTGCTGGGGTTACAGGCATGAGACACCACACCTGGTCCAAAACCAGTTTACGTGAATTGGAGGATGGTTTTCGGCCCCTTTAAAGTGAAGTACCAATTCCTTTCCTCTGAAGGGCTTCAACACATTGGCAGGGACACAGTTTAGCAAAATTCCTATCATCATCCAGGTGAGTGGAGGTGGAGGGAGGGATAAACACAAGAAGTGAACCCTTAGCTATTGTCGAGTTCAAGTGATATAAAGGCTGACCCAGATGAAAAACAGGTGGCTGAAATACAGATGCAGGCAGTTACACATGTGCAAGGGAAAACTTAGGCAAGGGCTGAGCAGCAGGAACAAACACAACACAGGCAAAATCCTGGCCACCGGCTCCTGATCCACTGCAAACAGCTACATAGCTAAAAGCACAGGGCGAGCGCTCTAACCCACAGGCTCAGGATACAGGGAGACCCTGAGACGAAACCCAGGAGGATAAAGGCAAAAGTGCCCAGGAATCAAGGTGGAAAAGGACACAGCAGGACAAACACATATAAGCGAACCACATGCAGCAAAGGCTCATCTGGAAAGCACTCTGCCCAGGAGAAATGAGGGGGCAAGATCCTTCCTGGGAAGTGACATTAGGGTCCCATATGCCCCAGACAGTCCCGCTATCTGATGCCTGTTTTCCTGACCTGACAATTAACTAACTTCACACTGAAAATTAATTTTCTATAGAATTTCAAACTCCTAAGGGCTGTAGTTTGGATGATAAACTGTATGGCCAGGCTGCTTTCTAAGGATATTGAATTTTGAAGGATGTGAACTAGAAAGTGATGAGCCACATGTATGCTCTGTGTGGTATGGGTGCCCCACAAAATGGAAGAAGAAGCTTTATGACCAAAGAGCAGGCTGCTGTGAAAATCCAGGGAGAGTGGAGGAGGCTGGCTGGAAAGGGAGCTGAAAGAGTATGAGTCTCCAAAGGTCTCTATGAGCACGGATATGTGTGCCTGGAGCAGGCTGCTGGAATGGCCAGGAGGACAGACATGGCCTGCTAAAGAGGGGACTGTGAGCATGCTTACATGTCTGTAAGCATGGATGGGTGTGCCAGAAGGCTGTTGGGAGAACCTGGAAAGGGTGGAGTAGGCTGATTGGAGAGGAAGCTGAGACTGACTAGGCTTAAGTGTCTGTGAATATGGATGGATGACCCAAGAGATGGCTGCTGGAAAAGCCTAGGGAGTGAGGAAGGGGCCAGCTGAAGAGCAAGCTGAGAACATCCTTAGGCATCTGTCAGCATGGATGTTTGTGCCAGGAGCAGACTGCTAGAAGAAACCAGGGAGGGTAGAGGAGGCTGCTGAAGAGGGGGCTGGGAGAGTGTAAGCATACTTAGGTATGTGTGTGTGTGAATGTGGGTGATAGGCTAGCATGGGTGGCACTTACTGCAGCTGTTGAAAGGAAAAGCCACAGTACCAGAATGTGGAGCCGGTGATGTTGGCCTTTCTGTATCCAAACCCACACAAAGGAACAAATTTCTTCCTGAGAGTGGATCCTCCAGACTGCAATCCAAGTCCCAGTTCCTGGATGGCCTCCAGAGCTGATTCTTGGTTCCCCACTCAATCTCACTGTGTTGGAACTTTGTTCAGGGCCATCGGCCACGGTTAAGATCCACTTAAAGGGCCAACTTCTATGCTGGCAGCAAGGTCCAGGGCAGGACAGTTGGTAACCACAAACAGTGTGTGCAGCTCTATTAAAAACTTGAGGATAGTCCATGGTTAGAGGAGAAATAAATTTAGACCAGAAAAAGAGAGTCTGTTTGGAGCCAGGACTGTGCTCTAAAAGTGCCTTTCTTTGGGTGGGGAACCTTGGGCCAGGGGTCGGTAGAGGTTGGCTCTAGGGGAATAAGGAAAAGTATTTACATCAGTTAAGTTAGTGGCATGATGGCAAATCTCCAGGAATTGTGATCATCCTCTCCTGCTTGAACAGGGAACCCCCACACCACACTTGCACCATGTACAGATATTCTGGGTGCTGGTGAACAGAAAGATGAGATGCCATGGGCCCTCCTGGGACCACTGTTAATGTGCCCTGAATTTTCTGGGAGAGGCAGAAACACAGGCCAGCAGCCACTGCCAGAGCTGTGGCATTCACATGGGCTGTAGGAGCTAAGGGGGTGCCATGAATCCTCCTCAGGGGGTGGAGAGGACACATAAATGATACTGAAGGGTAAGGAAGAATCTGTGTTGGACTGAGGGCTGCTGCAGGAGTCTAAGTCAAGGAGTGTACTAGGTAGGACGTAGTATGGGTTGAGGTGCTTGGCTGCATGTGTCTTTAGGACAGAGGCACAGGGAGTGTTTGCACGCTACCCCAGAAGGTTGAGGCTAATAAATAGGTTTAACAGCAGACCTGCAATTGCAGAAGTAAGGTTAGAGAGCATAGAAATTGATGAATTTGAGATAGAGATTTGGTGAAAGAGCAGGAGGAGCCTCAAAGGCCTCAAAGGTCTGTACTACAAAAAGAAATTTGCTGAGTTTGCTGTTGTTCGTGTTGTTGTTGCCTGGTATATAACAGGACCTTTGTCAGTCTCTGCTTGCTTTCAGGGTTTTCTTTGTCTTTGATTTTGATGTTTGATAACCATAGGCCTACGCGGGTAGGTGTGGTTCTGTTTATATTTATTCTGCTTGGGATTTCCTGAGCTTCTCAAATGATGATGTTTTCTACCAAATTAAAAAAAAAAAAAAAAGCATTATTGCCTCAAATGATTTTCCTTTTTTTTTTCTTCTTTCTCTGTTATGCTCATATCTTTAGGCTGTCTGATATTGTCCCACGGGCCAGTAAGCATGTATTCATTTTTTAATATTTTATCGGTTCTTCAAACTGGCAAATTTCTATGATCTCTAACCTCACTTCTGCAATCTTCAATGTGCTGTTAAACCCACTGGTGTGGTTTGGATATTTTTCCCTGCCAAAATCTCAGGTTGAGTTGTAAAATTCCTGATGCTGGAGGTCAGCCCTGCTGGGAGGTGTTTAGATTGAGGGGACAGATCCTTAATGGCTTAGTGCTGCCTTCATGACAGTGAGTTCTTGTGAGATATGGTGGTTTAAATGTGTGCAGCAATCTCTCTCTTGCCCCTGCTTTGGCCACATGAGACGCCTGCTGCTTGCCTTTCACCTTCCGCCATGGCTGTCAGCTTCCTGAAGCCTGCCTAGAGCAGATGTTTTCTGTACAGCTGCAAAACTTTAAGTCAACTAAACCTCTTATAAATTAACCAGTCACAGTCATTTCTTTATGGCAATGCAAGAACAGCCTAATACACCCACCTACTAACATTTTCAATTTGACATTATACTTCTCAGTTCTCAAATTTCCTTATTAAAAAAATAATTTATATAAATGGAATCTCACTCTGTTGCCTGGGCTGGAGTCCAGTGGTGTGATCACAGTTCAATGCAGCCTCAACCTCTTCGGCTGACCATACAGGTGCACACCACCACACATAACTAATTTTTAAAATTTGTTTTGTGTAAAGAGGGTCTTGCAGTGTTGCCCAAGCTGGACTTAAGCGTCTAGCCTCAAGTAATTATTTGGCCTCAGCCTCCCAAAATACTGGGATTACAGGTGTAAGCCACTGTTGCCAGCCTTCATTTGTTTTATAATAACGTCATTTTTTTTAAATTTATTATAGATGTGCCACATCTATTCATTTATTGTGAGCATCCTTTCCTTTTTGTTCCCTACATTTTTCTCATAGCTACCTTAAAGACTTTGATGCCAAATCCACCATGTATGTCATTTCCAGGTCTACTATTCTTACTGCTCACCATAAATCAGCTCGGTTGGCCACAACAGCTCAAGCAATCAAGCCCTGCAGAAGAAATGGTCTGCTGCTGCAGTATCTTTTAATTCTAGGCATACAAGAATTGGCTCCCACATCATATACTCAGAAACTCAAGACCAATAATGAGAGTTCCCACTTACTGTGTGTCCCTGCAAGGTTTTGGCTGGGCGTTCACAGCCAAGCCTGCACACTTGGGTACACATGTTTGTGCTACAAGAGGCAAAGGTCATACTGTTCTGCCAGTCCACATCAAGGGCAGGGGCTGCGGCAGGGAGGGAGGACATTTATAGTTATTCACTGTGCACACAGCTCCATGAACTTACAATGAAGAGCACGCTCAGGAATCCTCTTTATTTATTTATTTATTTACTTTAGAGATAAGGCCTGCTCTGTCACCCAGGTAGAGTGCAGTGGCTCAACAGCTCATGGCAGCCTTAAATTCCTGGGCTCAGTGGGTCCTCTAAAGGGTCAAGGGATCCTCCCACCTCAGCCTGCTGCGTAGCTGGGACCACAGGTGTCTGCCACCATCACTGGTGAATTTTTTGTTTGTTTGTTTAAAAACATATTTTAATAAGCATATTCAGAATGGCAGACAAGGAATGGGAGAAGGGAATTATTTTACAGTGCAAAATTACTCTGCATAAATTTAACATCTAATTTGAAATTTTAAATGCCTATTTAAAAATTACTTCAAATACATTTTAAAGCTCAACAGATCTGTGTTGAACTGAATTGCAGATCCTCAACTCCATTTGAAAATATATCATGAAACAGAAAATACCATTCCCAATGAAAATAACACTGCTTTGTTGGGGGCGAAAACGAGGCAGAGAAACTAAATCACTATTAACAGACTTCTTTTCCCAATACAGTTTGTCAAGAGTTCAAAAGTTCTGAAATGTTCTAAATCTTAAGCAAATTAAATTCACCATATTACTAAAACTTTTTAAATAGTGCAATGACTTATCAAGTTATAGTGGCTGCATTATGAAGAAAAAATTACTGTGTGAAATACCTGTATAAACATAAAATACATTTAGCTTGGTGAATTTTAAAATTTTCTGTAGAGATGGGGTCTCTCTACATGGTCCCAGCTAGTCTTCAACTCAAGTGATCCTCTGGCCTTGGACTCTCAAACTGTTGGGACTACAGATGTGAGCCACTGTGCCCAGCCAAGAAGCTTCATTTAGTAACATGACAAAAATATTACCAGAGTGAATCTGAGCATGGCATGTCTCTAATCCCAGTTCTTTGGGAGGCCAAGGCAGGCTCATGATCAGGTCAAGAGATCAAGACCATCCTGGCCACATGGTGAAACCCTGTCTCCACTAAAAATATAAAAATTAGTCAGGCTTAGTGGTGCATACCTGTAGTCCCAGCTATGCAGGAGAATAAGGCAGGGGAATAACTTGAACTCAGGAGGTGGAGGTTGCAATGAACATAGATTGTGCCACTGCATTCCAGCCTGAGCAATAGAGTAAGACTCTGTCTTAGGAAAAAAAGAAAGTACCTAGTGTGATCATGGTTTCTTTCCTTAGGAGTCTTTTTTTTCCCCATTTATTTATTTTATTGCATTTTAGGTTTTGGGGTACATTTGAAGAACATGCAAAATTGTTGCATAGGTACACACGTGGCACTGTGATTTGCTGCCTTCCTGCCCATCACCTACATCTGGCATTTCTCCCCTTGCTATCTCTCCCCAGCTCCCCACACCCCACCATCCCTCCCCTATTTCCCCAAATCAACCCCAGTGTGTAGTGCTCCCCTCCCTGTGTCCATAAGTTCTCATTGTTCAACACCCGCCTATGAGTGAGAGCATGCGGTGTTTGATCTTCTGCTCTTCTGTCAGTTTGCTGAGAATGATGGTTTCCAGGTTTATCCATGTCCCTACAAAGGACACAAACTCATCGTTTTTGATGGCTGCATAATATTCCATGGTGTATATGTGCCACATTTTCCCTGTCCAGTCTATCGTCGATG
>NW_016108123.1:176619-182247 GCF_001604975.1 Cebus imitator | reverse complement strand
ATTTATCCACCTGTCGACTTTGTAGTTGCTGGCTTTCAGATTGGGTCTCAAATCTTTCAGATTGATGTTCTGTTTGTTGATGATGAGGCTATTTCTGTTTCTTGGTTTTCCTTCTGACAGCCTGGCCCCTCTGGTGTAGGTCTGCTGAGGTTCACTCCAGGCTCTGCTTGCCTGGGGTTCACCTGCAGCAGCTGTTGAACAGTAAGGGTTTTTACCAGTTTCCTTCTTCTGCTATCTTTGTCCCAGAAGGATACCTGCCTAGTGTCAATCTGATCACTCTTTTATGAGGTGTCTCTTTGGATATATGGGGTCAGGGAGCTGCTTGAGGAGATGGTCTCTTCTTTGTAGGAGCTCAAATGGTGAGCTGTGAGCTCTGTTGTTCATTTACAGCTGCCGGGCAGCTACGTTTAGGTCTGCTGCAGCAGAACTCATAAACTGCTTTTTGTTCCCAGGTGCTCTGTCCCAGGGAATTAGGGCTTTATTTATGAGTTTCCATTATGCTGCTGCCTTTTTTTTTTCCTTCAGACCTGCTCTGCCCAGCAAGGAGGCAGCCTAGTCACTGTCGGCTTCTAGGGGCTTTGCTGAGCTACTGTGGGCTCCGCCCCGCTGCCAAGGGGACGTCCCTGCACTCCTGTTTATATGGGTGTAGTTAGAACTGCTTTGACGATGGTGGCCCACCTCTGTTGAGGTGGAGTCTCTCTGCTGTGGCGGGTTGCCTTGGCAACGGCAGGCTGCCTCAGCAACAGCGGGTTGCCTTGGCAATGGCGGGCTGCCTCAGCAATGGCGGGTTGCCTTGGCAATGGCAGGCTGCCTCAGCATTGGTCGACTACCTCTGTCCTGGTGGGCTGCCTTGGTAATGGCGGACGCCCCTCCCCCACAGAGCTGGACCGTCCCGGGTTCAGCTGCGCTTGCTGTGAAAGTCTCAATCCAAAGTTTCTGATTGCTGTCCTTTTGTGGGGGTTGGACCAGCCGAGCCTGATCTCCTGGCTCCCTGCCTCAGAGCCTTTTTTAAGTTGGTGTTCCAGTCGCCTGTTGATGAGGTGCCGGGGTCTGTTTGTTTTCCCCTGCGGCCACTCACTGCACTGGCTTAAAGAGCGGCACTGAGGTTTGTGGCACTTTTTTTGCCCTGGAATCTACTGTCCTGGTTCCCTGCTCAGTCCCCTTTTTAAACAGATGAATGGGCGACTTCCCATGGCTCCAATTGCCAGCCAAAAGGGCACCCAGACTGGTGTATTTTGTACGGAGAACCACGGATCCAGGGCGCCAACAAAGCAGCCGGATGGGGCAAAGCAGCGGAACCAACCGGCGCAGCCGCGCTGGCCGAAACAGCCGCGCTGGCGACCGTGGAGCTTCTCCGCCCGGGAATTTCCTAGTCTATGGGCAATAAAAATGCGGTGTCCACTCACCCTCTGCGCTTTCACTGGGAGCTGCAATTCCTAAACGGCCATCTTGGGTCCTCCTTATGAGACTTTAAAGATCTTCTCCTGCCATGTTGCCAGGGATGACAAGATGTACTGGAAGAAAGCCCTCATGATACTTCTGTGCCTGAAAACCTGCAGAATCTCAGATAAGAAGTGCACTTGGGTATACAGCAGGCAGGGAAGCCCTCCTACCTGCACTTCTTAGGAGGGCTTCCCTGCCTGCTGTATACCCAGGTGCTTCCAGCTGTGTCACTGTTATGAGATAATTTGATTCTATTTTAGACAGAGAGGAGAATAAAGAAGAGGAAAAATTTCATGCCCTATTATCAGGATTCCTCAATATATTTTTATAAAATGGTCTGAAACACATTAATGCTTCCCACTGAATGTGAAATAATCACAATCAACAAGAACGTCTTTGGGGATGAAATGGGACGTAAGTTTCAGGAACCAACACCCTTCCTGACTTTGAGCCCTTTTCAGATCCAGGTGCTTCGGGATCACAAAGACAGGACAATGCAAAGCTGAGCTCCCCTTGTACTTTAATTACAGCTATAGGTCTTGTTCTCTACCTTCTGGTGTATTTCCTAGGATGGCCACTGGAAATTTAGCACCTTTCCAATGCATCAAAATGTCCAGGGCCCTAGTTAAAAGCCAGGCCCTGGTTCTGTCCTCACAGGGTCTGCTCCATAGGGCTGGACCATACCCAAAGAGACACTAGTGGTATGGGTGGCAGCAAGGGCACTGAAGTCCCAGCAACTGCAACTGCAGATGTTGCAAGTAGTGCCAGACAAGGTGGAATATTAGCAAGTCGAGGCATTTCAGGAGATCAGCAAAGTGCCTGGGACACAGACTAAGCTGGAGGTATGGAAGTTCCTATGGTGGGGACAACCCTGTGCTCTTATTCTCTTCTGTTTCTGGGGAAGTGTGGCTTCAACGGTTCAGTCCTGTCCTCTAGCAGAGAGTAGCTGGGTAAGGTTGGTTGGCTGTGGCTGTGAGTGACCATTCTACCTCCTCTTAGTGCCCACAGGCATGCTGTGCTCACATCCATGGGCTGTCTCCACTGCAGGGGATATGCCATTGGAGCACTCCCTAGACTCACTCCCATCTCATGACAGAGAACTGATGAGCAGGAGAAAAGGCTGTGGGATGTCAAGATGGGAGGACACAGGAGAAGAACTGCCTTCTAAGACAATTTCCTCACTTCCCCTGAAGGCTCTGAGCAAACCCATCCCCTTATTAAGGATCATAAGGCTTCTCGCATGTAGAGGACCTCCACAACCCACCCATGTGCACAGAACCCTGAGTATCAAAGGTAATGATTTAGGGATGTGAAAAGGACGGTGCTCCATTACACGTAAAATGCAGAGAAAGCCTCTTCCTTCTGAGTATTCCTGGTAATTTAAAGGTATAATACCTTAAGGAATAGGGTGCTCACAGTTTTGAGGGCTAGACATCAGTATTTAACCACATTTTATAGTCTTGTGCTTTCCAAACAAGCCCACAGAAATTACCTTTAGCTACTTAGTGGGTGTCATGATCCCCCAGGAGAGGAGTTAGGGTTACAGCAACTCTTCCCAGCCTAGAACTCTCATTGGTTTATGTAAATACTATGGTCCATTCTGTTAGTTATGTTCCCCAAGGTAGCCGCAAACACTGAATTAGCCAATACTGAAGCACTACTTCTAGTGAAAATAGAGGGTTAGCTTCTGCAAAACTCTGGCCACAATGTCCTCATCAACTGAGCAATGCAGAAACTAATTTTATGTGCCTTCCTTCCCCCACCCCCTGCCCCTGGTCCATTGCAGATGGGGTCTCACTGTGTTATCCAGGCTGGAGTAGTACAGTCATAGCTCTCTAGAGCCTTTGAACTCTTGGGCTCAATTGATTATCTTTCCTTAGCCTCCTGAATAGCTGGGACTACTAGTGTGTGCTACCATGCCCAGCTCATTTAAAAAGATTGTTTTTTTTTTTTTTTTGGCTGAGGCAGAGTCTTGCTGTGTTGTACAGGCTGGTCTCAAACTGGTGACCTCAAGCAATTCTCCCACACTGATCTCCTAAAATTCCAAGATTACAGCAATGAGCCACTGTGTCCAGCTCTGTGCATTTCTTAAATGCAGTCAGTGTTGAACTGAGAAGAATCCAACTTTCTCTGAATATACTAACCATCGACTGCCCCTCTTCTTCCTCGGTCTTTAAGTAAGGGGTTTGACCCTCCATGTGCTATCATCTGCTCATGCAGGAACCCCATCAGCTTTCCCATCAAACCCCATCCCCAGGTGGAAGGTGCTGGTGGGAGGATGCAGGTATCAGTAGTAGTCTCTTCTGCAGTCAAGGCCATCTCTTTCATTTCTTCCTCATCAGCATGTTTCTTGACAGTTCTTGACCAATTTTCCTGGTTCTCATTTACAACATCACCTGAGCTAAATGGGGCAAATTCCTGGTCCAGTCTATGCTTGAGGCATGCGATTTAATGTACCAGGAAATGTGACAATGTTATAGTCCAGGAGATGGTGACCAGCACCTGATGACTCTTCCATCTAAAAAGAAGGCCCCCTGTCCTCAGGCAGTAGTCCCCACTCTAAGCCAGCTCCTGCAGCCAGGATGCTTGGAACCACATTGGTGAATGGCCAGTAAAGGCTAAGCTGTGGCTCAATAGCCCTCATTCTTTTCCTTTTGAAGTACTCAGAGATTTACAGGAAGCTGCAAATGTAACACAGAGAGGTCCTGTGTCCCCTTCATCCAGGTTCTCCTAAGGGTTACTTTTTGTGTAGGTAGCTATAGCATTGTGTCAAGACTGGAAACTTGACATTGTTACAACTTGCCTGTGGAGTGCTGTGTGTCAATTTATCACATGGGTAGATGTGTATAGCTGCAATTGAGACCCAGAGTGTTCCATTTTCACTAAGATCTCCCTCAGGCTATTGCATTGGCAAGCCACCATTCCTTGTACTCTTCCTAAACTCCCTCACCACTGATGTGTCCCTGGTTGCCATCATTTTTTGTTTGTTTGTTTGAGAGAGAGTCTTGCTTTTCTTGCCCAAGCTGGAGTGCAATGGCATGATGTTGGCTGTCAGTAGCCTCCGCCTCCTGAGCTCAGGTGATTCTCCTGGCTCAGCCTCCCGGGTAGCTGAGATTGCAGGCACCCACCACCAGGCCCGGCTAATTTTTTGTATTTTTACTAGAGATGGGGGTTTCACCATATTGGTCAGGAGGGTCTCAAACTCCTGACCGCATGTGATCCACTCATCTAGGCCTCCCAAAGTGCTGGGATTACAGGCATTAGCCCTGCGCCTGACCTCTATCATTTTATTATTGTGAGAATGTTACATAAATGGAAGCATGGAGCATGCAACTCTGAGAGTGTTCTTTGTCCCTCAGGAAAATGTCCTTGAAATCTCTCTGGGCTATAGTGCATCAAGTTTGTTTCTTGCCAAGGCTGAGTTTCAGTCCACTATGAGGCTCTGAGATAAGCCTTCCTGTGAAGGGTGCCACCACGAGGCATTCCTGGAGAAAAGCTAATGGGGCAAAGGCAATGTCTCCCATCACCCCATTAAACACTGAGCCTGCCACAGCCAGACAAGGTGCTTCTTACAGCTTTTTGAAGCTGCATTTTACCTGGAAAACGAGCTTCTTTCTCTTCATCTTGAACTGTCTTTAACACTTTGCCTGACATGAAACAGTGAGCAAACAACAAATAGACATATCTGACCTACTGATGGGAACTGAGTCTACCTCATAGCCAGCCAGATTATATGTGAGAATAACACCATGCAATTCAGAATAATGCAGTTTGTGGTCTTCTTGGGCCAAGTGGATAGAAAATCCTTCAATACGGCCCTGGAGTCACTTTGGGAAAGACGATTTTCTGCTGAAAAACTTCACAAATTCCTAAGATACAAGAGTTAAAGGAAATGTCCAAGTGTGGTGTCTCATGCCTATAATCCCAGCACTTTGGGAAGACAAGGCAGGCAGATCACATGAAGTCAGGAGTTCAAGACCACCCTTGCCAACATAGTGAAACACCATCTCTAGTGAAAATGCAAAAAGTTAGCTGTGCGTGGTGGTGGGCACCTGTAATCCCAGCTACTTGGGAGGCTGAAGTGGGAGAATTGCTTGAACTCAGGAGACAGGTGTTTCATTGAGTCGAAATTGCACCACTGTATTGCAGCCTGGGTGACAGAGTGAGACTCCATCTCAAAAAAAA
>NW_016108123.1:141185-176579 GCF_001604975.1 Cebus imitator | reverse complement strand
GGAATTAGAGGAACCTCATTGATATTTACCTTGGGCATATATTTCTCTGAAAAATAGAAGCCAGAGCTTTATGCATTAGATATCCCCCCTTACTCCCCAAGCATGCATGTCTGGCATTGCAAGGCTGCAAGCCTGTCATGTCATACTTCTTGCCTACAAAAATAGGTTTTGCATTTAAGCCAAATGTGATGGAACTCCACCAGGAATGGCATTCTCACTAGCCAGCTGCTTTCATTTGCACAGTCTAGAGCATACAGTACCAAGTGTCTGGCATGGAGATGACACAGAGGTCAGGCGTTGTAGCTGGGGTTGCCAGGGCCTGGAAAGACAAAATAGGTACAGAGTTTCTCTTTGAGGTGAAGAACACTTCTTGGATGAGATATGGCCTATGCTGCCTGCATTTGGAGCCATTTGTCTCCAGTATGCTCAGCACCTTCCACCTTATCAATGGTGTTCAATTAAAGCAACATCAATAATGAATTTCACTGGTAGCCCTAAGAAGTATGTTTCATGTAGGCCCCAAGCTGTGCGGGAGTGGTCATGGAGGAGATTATCTCCATCTCCAGGGAAGCACAACAGAAACAATTGTCCTTGCTGGGTCTCCTGCACTCTCTAAGCTGCCTATATGAGGAAGAGTCCCTGCTGCTGTACCACATGTAATAACAGACGTGGGCACCTACACATCATGGCTCAACAGGACTCCTGGCTAATGGTCTTGTTTTCTGTGGGACCCATGTACCCTGCTTGGAGCCCTCTCCAGGCACTGAGATGGGCTATGTCATCTGGGAGAGTCCTTGAGATTAGGCCTCCCATTCAGATCACCATTTAAGCACTCCAAACTGTCTGACAAGAAAGACATTCATATCTCCTCCTGGACAATGCTCCTAAGACAGCTGATAAAATTACCAACTATTGCCACACACATTACGTGATTCCTTCAAGATGGTACAGACATTCATCATCAAGGAAGTGGCACCCATCCCCTTTTGTACACTTTAAAGCAGTCTACAGTCTTCCTAAAGTCTATTAGCTCTGGGGGTGGCCACCAGTCTTCATTTTAATGGAAGAGGACACATCTAACAACAGGACTGAGTTACACAGATAAGGGAGTTGGTAAAGAAAATGTAGGCTCAGGAGGAAATCTGGTAAATCAGAGTCTCTACAGATTCTATACCCCTGCTGCTGCATGTGATCTGGGCTGGCACCTACCATGCAAAAGGATGTGGTTATGTCTAGAGCAATGGCTTCACATATGTGCAAGAAGGCACTAATACTGCAGGCCCTTGGCTACCAACTGAGAATTTAGGTTTCTGAAAAATTGTTTCACTTTCCTAACAGATGCAAGTGGCTCACTCTGCCAATACTTGCACAAACAGTGTTTATACCACATACCTTCTCTCCTTTGTGGGTCTACAGTTTTGGTTTGTGATGGGCAGTGGGTGCCTCTGTGACTAACTCCCCAAAAAAACTCTGGGCACTGAGGCTGTACGGAGCTGCCTGCTATAGGTAAAGTTACAACTAATGTCTGGAAGAATTCGGCATGGCCTGTGAGAGTCCACTAGTAGTAGACCCTTTGAAGCTCTGGATTTGGCCAGGTGCATGGTTTCCCTTTACTGACGTTGCACTAAATTACTGTGCTGTTGGAAACTTATTCACAATGCTGAGTCCTAGGAGTACTTTCAGCAAACTGCCAATCATGGGTGTGGTATTGCAGAGCCCCCAAAATGATATCCCTCTTGGAATGACAAAGGAAAGGAGCCCCTAGTGATTCTATGGCTGGTTTACTGCTGTGTCTCAGAGTTGTGAGTAGATGGATACAAGGTTGTCATTATCTTGCAAACCCTAAGAGCAATGCTTACCATAAAATGGGTCTCGTTTTGACCATAGTAGTCTCCCTAGTGTCCATGTACTGTGTATTCACAGTTACTTTAAGGGGCATTTCATACAAATCTAAATTATTATTATTATCTGTTTGTATTTATTAGGTACGGATCTCCCTCTGTCATCCAGGCTGCAGTTCAGTGGTGCAATCATAGCTACTGCAACCTTGATCTCCTGGCCTCAGCCTTCTGGGTAGCTGGGACTACAGGTGTGTGGCACCACACCTGGCCATCTTATCTGTGTTTATCTCCTCTCCTCCCCTTTCCTCTCCTCTCATCTTATCTCGTGTAGTGGCGGCATCTTGCTATGTTGCCCAGGCTGGTCTTGAACACCTAGACTCAACTGAATCTCACTTCTCAGCCTCCCAAACTGCCTGGATTATAGGTGTGAGTCACTGCACTTGGCCTAAGTTTGGCCAAGTGGATTATTTTCAGATAGCAAAATGTAAAGACTCACCTGCATGAAAAGGAAATTTCTGTTTGGCTTCTCCTGTGTGAGCATCCCAAATTATTGTCATCTGTGCTCCATAAAGAAAGAAAAAGTTAGTAACTACTCACACAAAGCTTTCTATAGAAACGTGTCATACAAGAAAAGACAGTCAACCCCTCTCCTTATAAACCAGCACTGTCCAATAGAAACAGAAAGCAAGCCTAACAGGCTACTTTTATTTCTCTAGGATCCATATTAAAAGTAAAAAAACTGGTAAAATTCATTAACAATCTTTTATTTCACTCTCATATACCAAAAAGAATACTATCTCAACACGTAATCAGTATCAAAATCTTATGTGCTATCTTCATTCTTTTTCTCCCATCCTAAGTCTTTGAAGTACAGCATGTTTTACACTTAACAATGTGGACAGCCACATTTGATGAGCTAATCAGCCACATACACTGGTGCCTCTTTTAAAGTCAGAGCAAGCCTAACAAATACTTGCAAAAACTACTAAAATTGGTGGAGATTCTTCCTCATCTGCAACTGCAGAAAGCTGCTAAAAACCTAGAATAAACCATCTCTGTAGATCTTTTGGCACTTTTCCAAGTCCCAGAGCTACAGAAAAAGCCATGTCTGAAACTGTTCCTGACTCCATGTACTGGGGTCACTAAAACTGGGGACAGAACCACTGGCTTGCACTGGCACCAGTCATCAATGTACAGGCCTGTCAATAAAAGAGAAATGGTGATTTCCACCTCAAAACATAAAGTAAATCATGAATTCTAATGAACTTATACTGATGCTGGGAAGATTATTTAGAGAAGCAGCTCAGTGAACAGCACTGAAATTTTTTCATCATCAGTTGGAATGTTCAACTTAATTGGAAACTTTATTCCTCTCTGTCAGTCAAGATTTTGCTTTAAGAATGAGTTCTATTTTATGTTGACTGTGGGCATTTTTAAAGAAAATTGAGTAGTGTCTCTGAAACTTGATTAATCTTGGGTTTTGGATCATCACTCAACCAATTAGCATTTCTTTATTTGTTGGCCTATAAGTCTACTTCTTAATTTAGCCATCCCAAAGAAAATCTAACACTGCAGCAAACCTGTAAACTCATCCTACTTGTACCTGTCTCCTATCTGGGCAGTACTGGATGAGTTAACACATGCAGCAAGCAGTGACATATTAAGAAAAGTGTTGTCATTTTTGTAAGTAATTTTAATAACTCAAGCAGCAATTATTGAGAGCCTACTGAAGGCACAGCAAACTTCTTTGTATGCATATTACTTGAATTAAAACATCTTGGCAAAAATGTGATAGTTGCTATATTCTACATCAACCATGGCAACTCAGTTTTTAAAAGATACATTATGCTACCAAGTCTGAATGAAGGGCTTCTTGGATTAAAAGACAGAGAAACACACCTTATGAATGAATGATTTATTAATCTAATTTTACACTAGTGCAGGGATTGGTAAACTTTTTCTCTTCTTTTCTTTCAAGGGCCAGATAGTAAGAATTTTAGGCATTAAGGGCCATTTGGTCTCTCTTACAACTGCTCACCTCTGCTGTTGCAGCATGAAAGCAACCATGGCCAAGTCTCAGCAAAGGAGTGTGAGTATGTGCCAATAAAACTTTATTTAAAAAAACAGATGAGGGGACAGAATTGGCCTATGTGGGCCACAGTTTGCCAAATACAATTACTACTTCTCTAAGAGATGGATAATGTTTAGAGATCAAGTCTCTTATTTTATAGTAACTTTGAACAGAAAGCTGTGAGTTAAGGTTTTCAAGTTATGCTGAAATCATCACAAAATGCAAAGGCTTGTGGAAGCTTGAGCATTGTCCAGTATTCAGGCATAGTTTCCAGTTGCAGGAGCACAAATTGATGTAAAAACTCATCTGATTTTTTTCTCCCAATTCTAGATAATGCTTTTTTTCTGAAGCTATGGCTTAGAGTTCCTGCTGAGTCTTGGGAATGCACAGCTGTTCTAGGAAGACAGTTTGCCACTGAACACATGAGGAAGGTAAAATCCACAGAGGCCAAAATTGCTGGATGACTCAGATTCAAAGCCGGGATGACGTCTGCATACCTTTATTCTTTGCCCTGGGTTCCCACCCTACTAATGGCTCTTAGATGCATCTGGAGTTAATGGCACTGTGTCTCCCTGTAGCCCTGCCCAGGTGCAGAGCAAGTCAGTTCTAAACCAGTTCTGTGGGTTGTCAGGGAGTGTTCCCTTTTATGCAGGTTGCTTGATTCCTGCTTAGAGAAATCTGCTGTCTACATTGGGAAGCAGTAGTTGATGAAATGAGGAAAGCCGAAGCATGAGAAACACACACTGCCCGTGCTACTCAAGTTCCTCAGTGGGTGAAAGTTCAGGCAGTGCATGCCCCACATCACATGGCTCCATCCAGCAATTGACAAACGCAATGTGGAGGTTTTCCTCTCTCCATCAATCACTGAACCATGTACCTCAAATAAAGGGAAACTTTGCACTAGGGTCTCAGGTTCGAGGGGCCATCTGTTCACTGCAGAACAGTGGAATATATTAAAAGATGATGTGATACAACAGGGCTGTTTTGAAAACTGTTTTAGACTCCACCTCCCGCTTAGAAAGAGTGTAAAAGTGAGACAGAGGGGAGCTTAGAGAGCCTTAGATCTTTTCTGAGCGTGCATCTTGCCCTGGTCATTAATGTGGCTTTCTCAGTTCTTAAAAGCAGATGTTGCAGTGGCTAATACCTCTCTTATGAGGGAACTCTCAGAGTGGAGAAGGAAAGTCAATCCTTAATTCTTTGGGAAAAATGTTCACATTGTGGTTCCTGGCACCAGCCAGCCTTACCAGCATCTCAGGTTGCTTTCCCAAGGTTGCTGCTGAGATAGAAGTAGGTGCAAGTATGTATGCAGGGAACTTATTACATTATAGTGCTCTTTAGAGTACCAAAATGAAGAAACTTATGAAAATTCATTAAGTGTTCTCTTGGTATCTGTGAAGGTTTTTGTTTGTTTGGTTTTTGTTTTTGAGACAAGGTCTCACTCTGTTGCTCAGACTAGAGTGCAGTGGTGCTATTTCAGCTCACTGCAACCTCCTTCTCCCAAGTTCAAGTAATTCTCTTGCCATAGCCTCCCAAGTAGCTGGGATTAGAGGTCCTGCACCACCATGCCTGGCTAATTTTTGTAAATTTTTAGTAGAGATATGGTTTCACCATGTTGGCCAGGCTGTTCTTGAATTCTTAACATCAAATGATCCACCCTTCTCTCCACCACAAAGTACTGGGATTACAAATACAGAGCAGAATCATGCGCCTTCTGCTCTGTATTTGTTTCTTTACACATTTTCTCTGAATACCACTTGTAAACTTCACAGTCTCATTTCTGTTAAGGTAGCTTCCCAAACTATGCTTTTTCATACTTTAACAGAAAGATTTAAAACACAAAAACAAAGCCTAAACAAATCCTTTCATTTCTTAAGGGGAAGCACAAAGCCTAAAAGTTCCAAGAAGCTATGATTTTCATATTTTAAAAAATCAGTGGTTGGGTGCAGTGGCTTATACCTGTAATCCCAGAACTTTGGTAGGCTGAGACAGGAGAATCACTTGAACCTGGGAATTCAAGACCAGCCTGGCAAATATTGCAAAACAATCTCTACTAAAAAATACTAAAATTAGCCAAGGATAGTGGCAAGCCCCTATAATTCCAGCTATTCAGGAGGCTGAGACAAGAGGATCACTTGACCCCTGCTGAGGAATAAATTTTTGCAGTAGACCCATCTGACACTTTACAAAAGAAGACATACATGAGGCCAACAAACATATGAAAAAATGCAAGGCTGTAATTTTGCTGAAGCTGTCAACTTTTGCACTGCTGACTGTGTGAGTTGGAATGTGGTGGTCCTGCAGGTAGAAAGTGTAAAGAATATGGGTAAGGACAAAGGTCTGATACCCAGAATCTACAAAGGGCTAAAACAGAGTTACAAGAAAAAAACAAACAAGCCCATTCAAAAGTGGGCCAAGGATACGAACAGACACTTTACAAATGAAGACATACGTGAGGCCAACAAACATATGAAAAAATGTTCATCATCACTGGTCATTAGAGAAATGCAAATCCAGATTTTTTAATGATCGCCATTCTAACTGGCATGACATGGTATCTCAGTATAGTTTTGATTTATTCCCATTCTTTTGGCTGCTGATTCACGCTAATGACTGTTTCTTTTGCTATGCAGAAGCTTAATAACCTATGCTACTAACACTACTATCAGAAACTTATATAGGCTAGGTCACTAAGAAACCTACAGACATAAATAATTTTGATTACAACTAAAGATGAAGCACAGAAGCTATGTCATTGCATCAATTCAATGCCATTGCTTCAATTACCACATTCTTCACAACTGCCATACTGGAGAGGAAAGTCTCCATTTAAAAAGCTAATATGCAAATTATGCAAGAGGTGTTTGTGCTATATGTTCAGAAGTCAGTGCAGTGGCTTGGTGCAGTGGTTCATGCCTGTAATCCCAGCACCATGAGAGGCCAAGGGAGGTGATTGTTCAGTAGTTGAAGAGCAGCCTTGGCAACATGATGAAACCTCATCTCTACAAAACATGCAAATGGTAGCTAGGCTTGGCAGCAAGGCTGTAGTCCCAGCTACTCAAGGGCTTGAGGTGGGAGGGTCACTCTAGCCCAGGAAGTAGAGGCTGAAGTGAGATATCACTATTGTACTCCAACCTGGGTGACAGAGTCAGATTCTGTCTTACTAAAAAATGATAAAGTAAAATAGAAAACAAAAGAAATGGATGGAGGGATACAAGTAACATGAAAGAGGAGAAAAAAAGAGACATCCTCAAAAGAAAGAAACACAGTAATTCCCCTGTAAAATATCTCAAGAAAAACAAAATACAAAAATTACTGAAAAAAGAATTCAAAATAAGGAAATGAGACTTAAAAGATACAGAGACATTTAACACAATCAGAAAAATAAATTCCTCTTAAAGTTAATGGAGATAGATATCATTTAAAAAATAAAATTTGACTCTGAATTCAATAAATTAATTTTTAAAAATACAATATATTCAACTGTAGACTCGAACAAGCAGAAGGAAGACTCTGAAGACAGGCTGCATAAAATTACTGAATCATAAAGGGAAAAACAAGAATGAAAATGTGTGAAGGCAGCTGACAGGAAGGGACTCTATTAATCACACAAACTTCCACATTATGGGAGTTAAAGGTGTGATGTCACTTTTGTTTGTAATGGCTGTATCCAAGACCTAAAGTGATGTGTAAGTACAGTGATAATGGCAAATGTGGTTGAGTGTGATAGGCAAGGGGTAGGGAGATTGAAAAATAGTAAAAAATGCTAGTTGGATTTGAAGTCACATAGCAAGTAGCCCTTGGTTGGCTGAGTAAGTCACTTGTGGAATCAGGAAAAGGAAACTAAAGAAAGGTTTCCATTTTGCTTACAATGGGCAAGTAGAACTTTAATTTTTAGCCCTATTTAAATTTCTAAAGTTGGTAGGTTTTATTCCTTAAGATTTGTAGAAGCATTTTAATGAGATAGCTTATGCACATTACTAGTAACTTTTTTACAATACCCAATATTCATAAAAATTAAAGATGCATTTGAGATATGAATTATTAAAAAAAACTAATAGAGTATGTGAAATTAACATATCCCTTCAAAAACAAACTATACTAGTAGGCAGTGAACTTTCTAAACAAAATATCCACTAATACTCTTTATCTTTGTATATACCTAACAAAAGGGTATATTAAATTAGCACTGACATTTTATATTTTGTTCTACATTTGTAATCCTTTATTACTTATTAAGCTGTGAAGTGAACACAACATATAATGACAAAGACGAGCCTACTATTTATTTATTTTGAGATGGAGTCTCACCCTGTCACCAAGCTGAAGTGCAGTGGTGTGATCTGGGTTCACTGTAACCTCTGTGTCCCAGGTTTAAGAGGCTTTTCCACCTCAGTCTCCTGAATAGCTAGGGTTACAGATGCCCACCACCACACCTGGCTAATTTTTGTATTTTTAGTAGAGATGGGGTTTTATCATGTTGTTCTGGCTTATCTAGAACTCCTGAACTCAGGTGATCAACCTGCGTGGGTTCACAAAGTGCTGGGATTACAGGTGTGAGTCACACTGTCCAGCCCAGGGTTAGCCTTTTAAGAGTTATGATGCTATTAAAAAGTAAAAATATGTATTTCATATATCTCTTTGCATATAGAATATTTTAAAATGTTAATTCATCAAATATGATTTAGATAGCAGTTTGACATGACAACTGTACAACACTCAAAAAATGCAATTCCATATTTAGGATTTGGTCAACAGCCTCCATTCAGATCAATAAAGAAGCAGACACTCTCTTTACATTATTCCAAATAATACAAACACAATTTTATATGAAGTTGGTACAAATTAGTTATAAATTACTGTAAAATTCCTGATTAAGGACTTGAGAATAAAATATGATCAGTAGTATCAATATGAAAACTATAAACTTTTTTGTAGGACCATATAGTAGTGGCATATCCTTCTTTTTTGCAAAGTACCTTCAAGCAACTTGTAGAACTCTATCTTGTCTGGAGTTAAATGACATTGACTACAATTATTTAAAATACTCGGTTAAAAAGAATATACAGATGTCTAGTTCACATGGTCTTTCTATAACAGGAATTAAGAACTGTAGATGTATGTTAAATACATAAAATATGTAGATTTTAATACCCCATATTTCTAATATCCACTATACGGTGTTAGGAATCACTCTACCTACTGTAAATGAATGTACACATAGATCTTCCAACATTTCTGAGGAAATATTGTTATTGTTTTGAATAGCATTGATACACATTCATTTATTACAGTGGTTTCCCTTTTACTCTCTACACAATGTAATTCAAATTTCAGTTAAGATTAACTGTAATCATTTTACTTAACTTTATAAAGTTTTTAATTTTTAAATTTTTTATTATACTTTAAGTTCTGCAGCTGTAATCATTTTAAATTCAAACATTTATATATTATGATCAATGACAACCACATTTTATTCAGTCCATCAGTAATTGTCATTGCACATCTGTTATTCACTTCATAAATATCAAGCCCAGGTGACATTTCACAAAAATAAATAACTGAAAGATGCAACTGGTTAGTTGCCTCAAGCACAGCAGAAAAACAAAATAAAATGCAGCACAGGTAGTAAAATCTGAATGAAATATAAATGGGAGTTGTAGAAACAAGTGATTAAAAGGATATTGTAAGGTTTATTGCAGAGGTAAAATAAGGAAACTGAGGCAAGTATAAGAAAATAAGAAGCTAATTTATTCAGCTCCCAGTCGAGGTTCTGTGGTCCAGGAAGGGGCCAAAGAAGACCTCCCCAGCTGTTCAGGGCATGGGGTTTTATGGGGAGGGAAGGCACTTGACTGGCTATTGAGGAAACAAAGTGAAAGCAATTCTATTGGCTGTTGAGAGGCAAGAACTGCCTGGAACTGGTAGGCAGGACCTTGGGTAAGTGGGCTGGCCGGGGCCTATGGGGCAGACTGCTACTGGGCAGCGTTTGGTGGGGCTTCTTTAAAAATTTTTCTTCAGGGTTTTTCAACAGCAGGCCAGTGGGCTAGGGGTTGGATGCATAGTTTAGTGCTAAGTGTGGGCTTTGGTATGGTATGCACAGGTGGGTGCAGGGAAGCCAGGGGGTGAGGCGATAGTGAGCTTGGGTGATGACATAGTTATCAGGTACAGAGAGTGATGGATGTGTCCGTTTGACTCCCGGCGAGGCAACCGGCCTTACATTCTGACCTTTTTGATGCTATAGGAGGCTGCTTCTTTCTGGCTACTTTCTGCTGAATGGGGCAAAGTTGAGGGGTCAGTTGGCCAGTGCCTTGGTTGTGAGTCTGATGTAGAGGTGAAGCAGCATTTGATTTATGGCTACCCTGGAAATTTCCCTTCTGCGAGCTTGTAAAAACCTGAGAAAGAAAGGGGCTAGCATTAGCAAAAGACAAATTACGATAATGGGAGTGATGATAGGGGTTAGCCAGGTAAGTATGGGGGACTGCCACCAGTTAAGAGAAGAGGATGGTGTGCTTTGTTTTCTTTGGAGGTTTTCTTGAAGACGATAGAGAGTGTTGACATTTTCCTCCACTAGACTGGTTTCATTAACAAAATAACAACATTGTTCCTGAAGAAACAAGCAGGTACCTCCTTTTTCTGCTATTAACAGGTCTAGGGCCTGCTGATTCTGGAAAGTTACCTGAGCCAGTGATGTGATTTGTCACTGGAGGGATGCCAGAGAGGCAGCTGATGCCTCAATGGCCACCTGGAGTTTGTCTTCTAGTTAAGCAGCTGAGGTGACACTGTAGCCCAGGGCACCACTCCCTATTCCAGCTGCTGCTAGTGAAGATGCTAAGGAGAGACCAACCACTATTGGGAGGAAGACTGCTCATTTACTCCGGTGGTTTGGGGATGGAATGACAAGGGATAAGAACTCAGCTTGTCCATATACTTCTAACTGTGGGACCAAAGTGGCTGGCACGCAAGGGAAGGGAAGAGAGGTATCCATAACTTTGGTTAGAGTTCCATTGCACCAAGAGTACCCCCCTGGCGATGCATAGATGGTGGAAGCTACCTTTACCATAATATTGTAGTTGGAGTCATTGACGGTCCCGTAGCAGAGAGGGAGACTTTGAGAGTGTACTTTAAACAGGAGGATGTCTGTTAAGAGGGCATTAGGCTGTCCTGCAGGCAATTGTAACTGGTTGAACCTGGTCTGGAGGGGAACTGTGGCAAAGGGGGTGTTGTTGAGGGAGGCATATAAAAAGCAGTTGGTGAAATTTGTGGATTTGGCTAAATTTAACATGTTGATACCTTGTTGAACTAGAGTTAGCCAGGAGAAGGGTTGGGAATTGTTCTTAAGGGGTTTGAAATGGTTAGTTAAGGTGGCTTCATTTTGTAGGATGGTATTGCCTAATGAGTTGAGTTGGTCTATCTCCACTGGCACAATGCGGGTGTAGGTCTGGAATATTAGCCATGTGCCACTAGGGTATCTATCTGTGTGAATTGTATATTTTACCTGTGGTTCCCTTTTCCCAGCAACTGTTCCAGGGGTCGCGGATGGTGAGTTGAACTTTGCCTTGGCCGTTGGTGCATTTTCCCTGTGATTCTGTGCCACAGGGCATTTTCCCTGTGATTCTGTGTATGACACAGGACGTATATGGGCCTCCACCATAGGTGGCGTTCCACTGATGACAGTAATCTTTGGTTTGGTCATACAAAAAGCATAAAGCCACATTGTGTCAACTGCCAGTGAGGAGACTGTCGGGGGGGTGGGATTTGGCCTTTGATGTTTTAAGTTCAAGTACTATGGTCAACTGACAGGCTGTAGGCAGACAGTCCACTTGGGCAAGGTATTGGGTTTTGGTGGTTTTACCTTCTGTCCAGAATTCTTGAAGATAAAAGTGCCAGACATATAAGTTGGCTTTAAGAGGAGATTTTAGAAGGATTTTTAGGAGAACGATGTGAAGGGCTAGGGGGTGACTGCCAGGGACGACATGTGAGGTGGAGATGAGTGGGGCCCAAGGGTTTAGACATCCACTGGGCATTCTTGGGGGCCAGTTTGAGGTGGGACACATGGTACCACGGGGCATGACCTAAGAACTTGGCAGCAGCTGGGATTGTTAGGATAATGGGGTCCCGACCACCTGGGCTGTAGAGATCCTGACTTAAGTTCTTGGAGGAGAACACTGTCACCTGGCTGGAGAGGTGTTGCCAGGTGGGAATCCTCTGGTCCTGTAACCACAGGGAGAGTATGGTCCGCATGTTCCCTGAGTAAATGGTGGAGGAGAGAGCGGTAGGGAAGGTAGGAAGCCAGAGGAGGTGGTTGTACTGGGAGATTGTGAGAGACCAGAAAGGGCCGGCCGTACAGCAACTCAAAGGGTCTGAGACCCATTGGCTTCCGTGGGGTGGCTTGGACTCAGGCTAGAGCAAGAGGTAGGAGTGTGGGCCAAGAGAGTTTTACCTTGATGGTAAGTTTGACCAAATGGTCTTTAAGGACGCCATGAGCTCGTTCAATCTTACCTGATGACTGAGAGTGATAAGGGATGTGTAGTTTCCAAGAGATATTGAGACAGTTGGTGACCAGCTGGACCACCTGAGCAGTGAATGCTGGACTGTTGTCCAACTGGATGGTTACAGGTAGGCTGAAGTGAGGGATGATTTCCTGAATCAAGAGGGAGGCCACCGTACCTGCAGTCTCCTTGTGCATAAGGAAGGCTTCAATCCAACCAGAAAATGTATCTCCAAAGGTTAGCAGGTAACAAAGTTTTTTGTGAGTGGGCATATGGGTAAAATCAATTTGCCAGCCTTAGGACAGTAGGTTGCCACAAATTTGGTGAGTAGGAAACTATGGCCTTAGGCTTCCTTGAGATGAGACCTTAGAGCAGGTTACACATGCCTTGTGTACCTGCTCAATTGTTGGTTGCAGACAAGGTGAGAAAAAAAAGAGGCTGCCCAAAGTGGTGTAATGCCTTGGGCCCTATATGTAGAGATTGGTGGATTTCAGTTATAATTTTTGAGGCCTGTTCCCGAGGAAGGGCGATCTTGTTATCTAAAAAGATCCAGCCCTGATTAGACTCAGTTCCTCCTCTAAAAATGAGGGCCTGCTTTTCTGATGGCGAGTAATCTGGTGGTGTGGCTGTGGTGAGAAACAGAGCCGGAGTGGGGGCTAGTTTGTTGTTGGTTAAGGATTTTGTGGTGGCATCCGCCCTTGCATTGCCTTGAGAGATGGCATCTTGCTGGGCCTGGTGCCCTTGGCAGTGGATGACAGCAACCTCTTTGGGCAGTAACAGAGATTGCAAGAGGTTAGAGATTTGGGTAGCATTGATTATGGGGAACCCTTTTGTAGTAAGGAATCCCCTTTCTTTCCAGAGGACTGAGTGGCAGTGGGTAATAAGAAAGGCATACTTTGAGTCAGTATAGATATTCACTCACTTTCCCTGTGCTAGCGTGAGAGCTTGGGCTAAGGCAATGAGCTCTGCCTTTTGTGATGTGGTTGCATCAGGGAGGCAACGTGTTTCGAGGTTGGCTGAATCTGTGACTGTGGCATAAGGTGCTTTTCGCTGCCCCTTGGCTGTTATTATGGAATTCTCATCTACATACAAAGTGAGGTCTGGGTCAGATAGGGGTAGGTTGGTTAGGTCCTCTCGAGATTTAGTAAATGTTTTTATGAGCTCAGGACAGGAGTGGGCGGGGGAGGGAGAGTGAGATGGAAGAGGAAGTAAAGTAGCCGGGTTGAGTGGAGAAGTAGAATGGAGACTGACTGAAGGATTTTCAATGAAGAGCAGATGAAACTCCTATAAGCGAAAGGGTCCTAGATGTGCAAGTGATTTGTGAGAGAGAAGGTCAGTTAGCTGATGAGGAGAGAACACCAAGATGGACTGACCTAAGGTAAGTTTTAGGGATTCCTTGGTTAGTTCTGTTGCTACTCCCAGGGTTCGCAGGCAAGGTTGCCATCCTCTGGCCATGGGGTCAAGCTGTTTTGACAAGTAGGCTACAGGATGATATGTGGGGCCCAGGGGTTGGGTTAAGAACCCAACTGCTATTCCCTGTTTTTCATCAGTGAACAGATGGAAAGGGCGATGGAGCTCCAGCAGTTGAAGTTGGGGTGCCATGGACAAGGCTGTCTGTAGGGTTTTAAAGGTCTGTTTTACAATCCCCGGATGGGAGAGGGGTCCCACAGGTGTGCCTTTAGCTGCTACATACAGGGGTTTAGCCAGAGTGGCAAAGTTAGGTATCCAGTGGCAGAAAAATCCTACAAATCCTGGAAAGGAGAGGATTTCATCGGCCATCTGTGGGGACTGTAGTATAAGAAGTGCCTGCTGGCAGTCTGTTGTTAAGCTCTTAGTCTTGGGGGTGAGGTGAATGCCCAAACAGATTACTGAGGTTACTGACAGCTATGCTTTAGAGGGGGATACCTGGTACCCACGAGACCCAAAAAAATTAAGGAGGATAGTGGTATGTTGCTGAGACATGGAGAGGGAGGGGCTACAAAGTAACAGATCATCCACATACTGGAGGAGGAGACTAGGTTGAAGGGGGCAAGAACTGAAGTCAGTGACTAATGCTTGTCCAAAAATGTGAGGACTGTCCCGAAATTCCTGGGGCAGGACTGTCCAGGTTAACTGTTGTAACAGGTTAGTGTCTGGATCGGTCCAGGTGAAGGAAAAGAGGAAATAATACTCTGGGTGAAGGGGAATGGTAAAAAAGGTGTCCTTGAGGTCTAGGACTATAAAATGAGTGGTTGCAGAGGGAATATTGGATAATAGGGTATAGGGGTTGGGGACCAATGGGTGAAAGGGTACCACAGCCTCATTGATAAGGTGTAGATCTTGGACTAGGCGGATGGCTTTTGGAGCAGTAGGATAGGAGTATTGCAAGGAGAACTGGTGGGGATAACGAGTCCCTGGGCCAAAAGTCAAGTGATGATTGGTTTTAGGCCTTGACGGTGGTTTTTTGAGATGGGAAACAGGATGGGAGGGAAAATGGGTAGGATTTTTGAGAAATATTTTAACTGGTGTGTGATGTGTGGCCACTACAGGCTTAGAGATATCCATACTGAGGGCTAACTACCTCAGGAGAGATAGGGGGTTGAGGTGAAGGGTTATGACAGGGTGCATTACCAGTTAGGGTTAGTACTAGAAGATGGGTGGGTGATGGGGTTGGCTGTGAGGGGCCAGTGAGCTGGAGGGTGACCCCTAGAGTTTGGAGGTTGTCCCGCCCTAGTAGGGGAACTGGGCACGAAGGCATGATCAGGAAGGAGTGAGAATGGGTGCCCCTCAAGGTTACAGGCTAAGGGAGGAGTCTGGTTGGGGCAGGAGGGCTTTCCATCAATTGCCATAACCGACACCTGAGAAGGTATGGGAAGGCCATATAGAATAGGTACCCCCTGTATCCACCAAGAAGGAAATGGACTTACCTGATACTTGTAGTGTTACCTTGGGCTCTGCAAGGGTGATAGGGGTCTCCGAGTCTGGGCCACATCAGTCGTCCAGGAGGCCAAGGAGTTAAAATGAAGGGACTGCATCATTTGGACTGGCCTGCCCCTCACATGGTGATGTAGGGGGCGAGCCTGTAATCCGGGACGCACAGTCTACCTTCCAGTGTCCAGTGCATTTGCAGGTAGGACAGGGTCCAGGGGCCAGACACAGACAGGGGCACTGTCAGACCCAGTGTCCCTCTTGGCTGCATTTGAAACAGGACCTGGGTGGGACCTTTGAAGCAATATGGGCAGGTCCAGAGGGTCCTGAGGGACCCTTTCAGAAGGGCTTTGACAAGCCTCTTACACCAAATGCCTGGCGAGTTGCTGGCCTCAGAGCTGCTACAAGAGCTTGGGTTTGGAGGCTCACCTGTTTCTGTAGCTGGGCCTCGTGGATGGCCTCAGCCTTTTCCTCTTGGCCATTAAAAACTTTAAATGCCATGTTCACCAGGTCTTGTATGGGAGTTTGGGGGCCCTTCTTTAGTTTTTTTCTAATATCCGGTGCTGACTGGGAAATAAAATGGGCCGCTAGCTGGGTAGCCCCAGCTAAAGTCTTGACCTACTGAGGTATGAAGGACCATGGCATTAGTTAGTCGGTCTACGAAGGCAGCTGGATTTTCAGTAGGACCCTGAGTTATTTCCCACAGTTTATCATAATTAACTACCTTTTGGGCTGCATTTTCCATGCCTGCTAGGAGGCACTGTAGCATCTGGTCTCGGCGGTGGCAGCCATTTTGGCCAGTTTGATAGAGCCAGTTAGGATCAGCCTCAGGGACTGCCACCACATCCACTGGCATCTGAGGATCAGTGAGATGAACTTGATCAGCATGTGCCTTGGCTGCCACAAGGATGCGGTTATGCTCATCAGGAGTAAGGGTAGAGGACAGGATTACATAAGTGTCATGCCAGGTAAGGTTATATGCCTGAGTGAGATAACGAAGTTCCTTGATGTAAGCAGTAGGATTGGTGGAGAATGACCCTAAGGGTTTCTCAATGGTGGACTGATCAGTAAGGGAGAAGGGAACATGTACTCGGACAACACCCTCTGCTCCGGCCACCTCATGGAAAGGACAAAGGACAGAGTTTTTGTCACTGTGAGTGCTGCACAAGCGAGTGTGACCACTAACAGGAGGGTCCACGTCGGAGCTTGGAAGAAGAGGAGCAGGAGGGAGTGGCGGCTCTGTGTATGGTGGGAGATTAGTGGATCAAGTGGGGGATAGGGAGAGTTCTTCAGGCAGATTGGGGTCGGTCAAAGAAGAGGAGGTTGGCGAAGGGGCCGAGGGCAGTGTGGGGATGTTTTTGGCCAGGAGTACTTGAGCAGTCCTGCAGGATGAACAGAAGCTGGGGTGGGAGCAGAGATGCCAGAAAGCCTGAATATAGGGAACCTCCACGCACTTGCCATTCCTTTGGCAGAAGTTGTCTAAATCTGTTAGACCGTTAAAGTCTAGGGTGCCCCCAGGAGGCCACTTGGACTGGTTGTCTAGCGGATACTGTGGCCAGGCCACAGAGGAGAGGAAAAGTAGCCTTTTCATTTTTACAGAAAGATCCAGTTTGGGTAGATTTTGGGCCAGGCATCCTAGTGGTGACTTGGAGTCCGGGTGGGATTCCTGATTACCCATATTTTATCTTTTTCAGTGGCCTAAGGGCAAGAAGTGGACACAGAAATAAATTACACACAACACAGCCAGAAAAGCTCCTTTCCCAGAGAAGGAGGCCGAGAGAACCTACAGGCTGCAATGATAACAATGAGAAAGAAAATAAAAAGGGACAGGGCTAGAGCTATTTGCCCTATGGAAGAGTTAGAGGGAGTAAAAGGAGCGGAACTGGGAAGTGGGGTTTCATTGGTAAAAGAAGAGTGGAAGGAAGAAGGAGAACAGAGTTATTTCTAGAGGTGGGAACTCAATGAAGGTCCCCTGAAGCCAGTGGTCTGTTACCCACTGTAGAATATCTGTTACCTCAAGGGAAGCAGGCCTGAACCACTGTATATCGGCTAGTAAGAGCCTAACAAAGCTAGTGAATCTACAGCAGAGACAGGACCACATATAGGATTGACGGACAAAGGGTGGGTGGCCCCAGATGAGAGATCAGTCTAATTCCTTCCTGGCCACGTCCCCAAAGGGACGTTTCAGAGGCGTCTTGGCTAAGGTGTACCCTTATAACCCCTGGGCCTGGTCACCTCAGAACTATTGGTCCTGAGGTGAATCACCGTTATGCCTTACGACATCACTGTGGAATTGCGGGTGGAGGCCCACACAAGCTCCATAACCATTAAGCTGTGGCACTACACATAAACTCACTCACCCACACACTCACTCAGGAATAGAGAGAGAGAGAGAGAGAAACCAAATGCACTTAGGCGGGAGCTGGCCTGCCAAAGGGCAAGTTTGAGATTGACAGCCAGAGGTCTGGTTTTAGTCCTGGGCAGAGAGCGGGCTTGTGAACAGGGCTTGAGATCACTCAAACCTTAGCCGCTGCTGCGGAGATGATTGGAAGGGCGGCTCAGCATCCTAGGCTGTTCTCCCTAGCACTGGAGACTAAGAGAGGGTTTAGGAAGGTGGGGATGTCTCCCTCAGATTCCTGGCCCTGAGAGGTCCCTCACGGGGAGAAGATGAGAGTGTGGGGACATCTCCGGTACACTCAGGTCCTCAGAACGAGGCCAGGGACCTGGGCCCACAGCGAGAGATGAGGAGTCCCCACAGCGAGAGATGAGGAGTCCCCGACACAGCTGCGATTACTAGCAGGGAGTCCATAGAGCAGGCAGAAGAAAAAGCTATGGGCAACAGAAGTCTTATCTCATGGCGGGACAGCTCTTGATCCAGCCTCGGGTGGAGGAGTCAGTTTTTCCACCCCAGGAGGGGATCTCACAACTCCTCCCAGATTTCGGCACCAAATGTAAGGTTTATTGCTCAGGTAAAATGAGGAAGCTGAGGCAAGTATAAGAAAAGGAGAAGCCAATTTATTCAGTTCCCGGGTGAGGTTCTGTGGTCCAGAAAGGGGCCAAAGAAGTCCTACCTGGCTGTTCAGGGCATGGGGTTTTATGGGGAGGGAAGGCACTTGATTGGCTATTGGGGAAACAAAGTGAAGGCAATTCTATTGGCTGTTAAGAAGCAGGAAGTACATGGCGCTAGTTGCCATTGGTAAGTGGGCAGAACCTTGGGTAAGTGGACCTTGATTGGCTACTGGGGAAACAATGCGAAGGCAATTTTATTGGCTGTTGAGAGGCAGGAAGGAATGTAGTTAGTTGCCATTGGTAGGCGGGTGGGACCTTGGGTTAAGTGGGCCGGCTGGGGATGTATGGGGCAGACTGCTACTGGGCAGGGTTTGGTGGGGCTTCTTTAAAAATTTTTCTGCAGGGTTTTTCAACAGTGGGCCAGCGGGCTGGGGGTTAGATACATAGTTTAGTGCTGAGTGTGGGCTTTGGTATGGTATGCAGAGGTGGGTGAGGGGAAGCCATGGGTGAGGCGAAATAATGAGCGTAGGTGATGACGTAGTTATCAGGCATGGAGGGTGATGGATGTGTCCGTTTGACTCCTGGCAAGGTAACCGGCCTTACAGATATTATATTCCCAACATCCCAGCTAGACATGTAGCCAAAGAAACTTAGTAAACTTAATTGAAATAAATGAGAAAAATGGCTGTGCCTAAAAAAGGTAGAAATATTGCAGAGAATATGACACCAGGAAGAAAACTCATGGAGAAATACTGGATTTATTTCATGACATTAAAAGTGAACTGATGAAACACTGAATGACATTTGCCAATTATGTATGACATTTTGCCAAGTTATAAAGATAATTCACTTTTGGGAGTTGCATGGCAAAATGCAAGCACTGTTTGACCTACTATTAGTAAAATCTTATGAATCAAAACATTTACTACTCAATGCTTTTAATATTTTGTATTAATGTACTATATAAAATATTTTTCATTTCTCTATAAATTGTGATTAATTTATAATGTTTAACAACAAATTTTAACAATTGCAGAGCAGCTGTAATTTTTCTCATTATCTAGCGCTGTTTTCAGTTTCACCTTGTGGTCATCTTGGTAATCATGTACTCATTTGTGCTTTTTGTGGTCTTGTACTACCATGCAAAGCAAGGCTGGTCTGCATTATCAATACTAGTTTACAGATTGTTGAGACTTCTTACACATGGCCACCATGCCAGAGGGTAGAGCTGGAATTTGGATACGGGCAGTTTGACTCCAGAACATGTGCTCTATACTTCTTTATTGCATTAGCTTGCATTCTGTGTGTAGTGAGGATTAAGAGGAACATAAAAAATCCAATAAACTTTTGAAATGTCTGTTTATTCCACACCTGATAGTCTCCAGTCCTGTCAAATTTGTAATAGAACGTAATTTAGATTTATTCCTATGTTTTGAATATAAAGAAAAAACAAGAATAAAATGGATAAACTTTTTCTTTTTGAGACAGGATCTTATTCTGCTGCCCAGGCTGAACTACAGCAGTGCAATATTGGCTCACTACAACCTTCACCTGCTGGGCTCTCGTGCCTCAGACTCCTGAATAGCTGGAATTACTAACATGCGCTATCTTTGAGTCTCACCATGTTGTCCAAATTGGTCTTAAACTCCTTCGTCAAGTGATCTGCCTGTTTCAGCCTCACAAAGTGCTGGGATTACAGGTGGGTGCCACCATGCCTGGCCAAAATGCACATTTGAAAAAGTGATTTAATGTGCTTAGTTTCACAAGGCTGGGGAGGCCTCACAATCTTGGCAGAAGGCAAATGTGGAGCAGAGTCAAAACTTACACAGGGGCAGGTAAGTATGGGTACTCCCCTTTACAAATCCATCAGGTCTCATGAGACTTACTGTCACAAAAATAGTATGGGAAAGACCTGACCCCATGGTTCAATTACCTCCTGGTCCCTTCCAGATTCAAGATGAGATTTCTGTTTGGACACAGCCAAATCTATCACCCAAAACAGTATAAATTAAGCTTATCCTATTTTAGGCAGGGAAAAATTCATCTGATTTTTGTCATATAAGCTTATTAAAAAGCCTCCATTTTAATATTTTGTATGTCAAGCCAAACAATGTTAAATGTAATTAAAAATTTTTTTTGAGGCAAAGTTTGTCACCCAGGCTGCAGTGCAGTGATGGTGATCCTGGCTCATTGCAACCTCCACCTCTCAGGTTCAAGTTTTTCTCCTGACTCAGCCTCTTGAGTCGCTGAGGTTTCACTAAGATGGCCAGGCCAGTCTCAAACTCGTGAAGTCAAACTTCTGGAGTCAAGTGGCCCGCCCGCCTCTGCTTGCCAAAGTGCTGCGATTACAGGCATGAGCCACCACATCAGGCTGAAATGTGCTTAAAACTATATAAAATACAAATAAAAATGTCACCAATAAATCTAGCCAGGCATTTTATTCTAAATGGTGTTTACTTATGTGTGAATGATGACAGCATATACCTAATTAGTATTTACTTTACATGCTTGAGTAAACTACCAAGCACAAGTTTTGTAAGCAAACGTATTAATGACTATGAGTACTAACACAGACGGAAAAAAAAGCAGTGGAGGCATTCCTTAAAATGCAAGACTTTCCATCACTCATAATTCACGAGCTCCTGAAGAACTTTTTAGGCTTGATATTAAAATGTTAATAAGCAAAATATTAAATGTTGGCATGCCTTTTTTACATGAATGCTTATCATTTAGCTACTTTTGTTAATATTCTTAACTGCAAACAAAATAAACATCACATAAAAATTGCAACCATATCAAATTCATTATGTATTTTCTTGACAATAAACGTCCACTGGTTATCAATATAAATGCATTTTTTTTGTCTTTCACGTAATTTTATTTCTTTTGTGTATGATTTATATCACTATATTCTCCTAAAAGAACATAATTACCTTCTTCCTAATTTCATCCTTTATTGGAAGCATAATCAAATCAATGAAACTATTTACAATTCCTATAGTAAATATATAAAAATAATTTCCTCAAGCAGTGCTGCATATACCTACAGCCTACAACTTCAGTCTAATATTTGATAACTCTAAATTTTCCTGTATAACACACTACACTGAACTAACAAACAAAATGTGTTACAAACGTACATATTGGAACAAGTAATACTTCTTAATTTTTAGACCAAACACAGTTGTTAGAGGAACCTAGTAAGAAAAAGAAGTGTTTGAGTGGTTTTACTCCTATTAAGAATCGTATCACTCATGCAGACTTCCAACATTTTTACCAAAATGTGTAAAGTGGGTAAAGTAGTATAAATTAAGCCATATACTTTTATGTACATTAGGCTAAAAATGTCGGGAAGTTTTGATAATCTGTGAACACAAGTTAACTCTTCAAAAATATTTAAAAATAGTCTTCAGACATATTTCACCTAGATAAATGTTTAGGAATGCCACAGAATTAAGAATCATAAACCAAAACTCTGTTAACTTTTATTTCTTAATCTTAGATTTAATAATGTACCAACATTCTGGCCTTACATTTTGACTCCAGAGTTTTCACATGAAAGAACTAAAATGACAACTTTTTTTTTTTTTTTTTTTGAGACAGTCTTGTTCTGTCACCAGGCTGGAGTGCAGTGGCATGATCTTGGCTAAATACAACCTCCACCCTCCTGGGTTCAAGCAATTCTCCTGCCTCAACCTCCTGAGTAGCTTGGACTACAAGCGTGGACCACCAGGCCAAGCTAATTTTTGTATTTTAGTAGAGATGGGGTTTCACTATGTTGGCAAGGATGGTCTCAATCTCTTGATCTCGTGATCAGCCCGCCTCGGCCTCCAAAAGTGCTGGGATTACAGGTGTAAGCCATCTTGCCTGACCAATGAAGTTTTACTCTTTGAAATATATATTTCAAATATATTTACTCCTACAAATATATTTGTATTACTGAAACCATGTGATTTCATATTCCCTTTATGTTTTCATTACTTATAAATTATCAAGAGAAAAAATATATTTTGCAACTCTATTAAAGTTATGTAAGACAGTACCCAGTGAACTCTAACTAGTCCAGCCTTTATTTTAACTTTATAGCTTTAAGAACAAAACTTTAAAAAGGAAAATTGTAATATAAAATCTTACTAGTATGTATTAAAAAAAAATCAGTACCCACAATGAAATATACTAACACCACAAAGTTATGCCAAAATACACTGAACATTACTCTTTTTTACTACATGGATTGTTGTAGCTCTTCCATTCAGATTTTGAGAGGAAGTTCTGCTCTGTCACCCAGGCTGGAATTCAGTGGCAAGATCTCGGTTCACTGCAACCTCCGCCTTCCAGGTTCAAGCAATTCTGCTGCCTCAGCCTCCCGAGTAGCTGGGATACTGGCATGCACCACCATGACCCACTAATTTTTGTATTTTTAGTAGATATCGTTTCACCATGTTGGTCAGGCTGGTGTTGAATGCCTGAACTTAGGTGATCTGCCCACCTTGGCCTTCCACAGTGATAGGGTTACAGATGTGAGCCACCACCCCCAGCCTGAAACTATCTTCCCATACAGTATGGTTGCCTCCTCCTCTGGCAGTTTAGGGACAATGTGACAAAAGCTGTTTATGGAATGTGCTATAAAATTAGTTTTTCATTTATACATTGTAGTTTACTTGTTCATGAAGACAAAGTCTGTGGGTTGCAATGAATTACTTTTGAAAACAAAATGGCATAGCAGTATTTCCAATGTTAAGATAATTGCTTGCCACCTAGGGTTCAATTTCTGCAAATGGTACACATTCTAAATTGCTACTCAAAGTTGCTACACTTTAAAAACTGCAGGTTGGAAATGCTTCTTTTTTCCCTTAATAACAGGAGGCACACATGAAAAAAAGAATTTATAAGGCATCAATGTTAGTATAAAATACATGTGGCTAAATATAAAAAATATGTCCATTTTTTTCTGATTCCAAATATAGATTTGTCTTCTTTAAATTGTATCAGAAACTTTAGGGAAATGTCTAAGTAGCTGAAACATACAGAAAGACTGTACAGTAAATAGATTAACTGGAAGTAGGACTTATTATAACTTTTGATGATTACAAAGCAGAAATATATTCAAAATATCCAATTACTTGAAGTAAAATTATCACAGTAGAAAAGGCATTCGTTTATTTGTTTTTACAGCAAATATTATGATCTTTTATCTCTAAGTTCCATTACATCAAAACAATAAAGTATTAATATTTAATACTTCTTTTTTGGTGACACAATTCAGTGTCATCAGCTTTTACAGAAATAAATACTTTAAAACAATGAAAATATCAGTTTGCTTTAACAGACTATAAACGAAACGAATTTCTCTTCTTAACAGGTGATAGTCAAAATCCCAACTGTAGAACAATCCTCAGAAAACTTCAAATGTAAAATCACTCAGTTCAATTTAGATCTGTAATTGAAAAGAACATCAGATCCATGTATCTAATTGCAACGTTCTACTGCATATAAAGACTCCCAGTAGCAATCTGGGAAGTAAATCCTTTTTAACTGGTTATTCAGTACCAGCAAGAAAACAATTTTTCTCATTTCCTTTGTGTTACCAGTAAAGCTTATGGTCATTCAGAATGTTACTATATAAAAACATCTTTGAAGTTTTGCATCTCTTTATTTCCTTTTGTGGTAGTGATTATACAACTTATATTCTGAGGGTGGACACAGACAAAACACAATGTAATTCTTTTAAAAATGGGACAAATATGGTCCTAATCAAATTGAGTTCATTTACTCAAAGAAGTAAAACTAAAACACCTAAATCTTCTACAATGCTCCCTCATGATAGGCAAACAAACTCCTATAAATAAATGAAACTTCCTTTATTAGCCATTGTCTTTATATTCCTTCCCTTATTACCCTACTGGGTCTAGTTCCAAAGGAAACATTGGCATCGATCTGAGTAAGTAGTCTTCCTGCCCTACTTTCTGAGAAAAAATTTAACATGCCTAGATCCTTACTCTAATATCTGTGTATGTAACTTTGTGTTCCTGTATGCAGTCTAGATAGGTTCTTTTAATTTTCCAGAGGCCTTCAAGGCCATTGGCTGTGGAAATGTTCACATTTGCCCTTAATCTACAACACAGTGTTTATGCTTCTAGTTACTGCAACATGAAGTAAATGCCTTTTCTGTTTAATTCCCAAAAGACCTCTAACTCAGGGTCCCCAATAGGAGGTACATAAATAAATTAGAATATGAAGGGAAAATATCTTGGGGCCCCAAAATTACTAAGAAAAACTCAAGGTGGAAACTGCTTAGGGCAAACCAGCCTCCCACATTCTATTCAAAGTGGTCCTTCAGCTCACTGAGTTAGAAGCATATCTGACTGCCTACTTTACAAAGGCTAACAAAGACACCTTTCGTTTCCAAATGGAACCAATGTGCTTCTCACATATATTGATTGATGTCTCATGTCTCCCTAAGATGTACAAAACCAAGCTGTGCCCTGACCACCTTGGGTGCATGTCCTCACAGCTTCCTGAGACTGTCATGGGTGCATCCTCAATCTTGGCAAAAATCAACTTTCTAAATTAACCTGACACCTGTCTAAGATTTCCTGGTTCACAAGAACAACAGGTTTTTCAACCTTTTTCATTTGCTCCTTTTGGGTGTACCTTAAAATTTATATTACATTAAGGTAGATTTATGACTCAGAAACATTTCCCAAAGAAAAAAAAATTTTTTAATTTTAGAGTACTTTATGTTTTAAAAACTGCATAAATGCATATATGTAAAACAGAATTATGTCCTCAGTTTATTTCCTTTAATTCAAAGTGTCAGTAATCTAAATAGTTTGGAAAGGCGCCAAAATATAAGGTGTAATATCAGAAGAAGAGAAGGATGGGTGTGATAGATGAAGAAGATAAACTGTAAATTGTAGAATCCTGTTGGTGAGTATATGAATGTTTACAGAGGAACTTAAAAATTCTTCTATTCCTCTGAAGATCTGGAAAACAATTTTAATGAATGTTGGGGTAAAACAAAAGCTGTAGAGGTCCCTGATGTAAAATAAAAGCTCCCAATGGAGTGAGAGCATCAGTATCAATTATGCCTGTTTTAGACTTTCAAAGACTGGCCTTTTAAATTTTTTTTTTTTTTTTTTTTTGAGACAGAGTCTCACTCTGTTGCACATGCTGGAGTGCAGTGGCAAGATCTCTGCTTCCAGGGTTCAAGCCATTCTCCTGCCTCAGCTTCCTGAATAGCTGGGATTACAGGTGTGCACCACCATGCCTGGCTAATGTTTGCATTTTTAGTAGAGACGGAGTTTCACCACGTTGGTCAGGCTGATCTCAAAATCCTGACCTTGTACTTCACCTGCTTCAGCGTTCCAAAGTGCTGAGATTACAGGTGTGAGCCACTGCGCCCAGCTGGCCTTTGTTATTTTGAAAGCTCTAGTAATTGCGCAAGACTATGTTAAGAATGACTATTTATTAATATCCAGTCAATCATAATTTCGGGGTTTCTATATAGAGGTAGTTTTTGAATCACATTTTTACTACAGGTATATTGATCAAAAAAGCCTATACCCAAATGAATTTAAGCTACACCAACCAATTCCATATTTAATAAACACACATACGCACACTCACACACGCACAGTCACTCTCATGGAGAAAGGGAAGAAATCAAGGTGAATTTTATTTGAATATAATTATATTAAAAAGTAAGGTGAGGCATTTACTGCTTTGTGAATTCTGCTGCTTTGTTACTAGGAAAAACAATCATTTCCACAAAATAGGTACAAACCAAACCCCAAGAGTCTGACCAATACAAACTGATGATCAACAATGTAATTCTATTACATACCCTGGCAGAAGGCCTGACATTTTAACAAGCCTTTCAAGTATATTGTAAATTTCAGTGCTGCATCAAACTGGTTCAAACAAGATTATTCTTTTAACAGACTAAGCATTTCTCTTGAGGACGTGTTCTCAGAACTATCTCTTTAGAAACTCTTACTTAACTTTGATTATGATTGCCTACTGCCAAAGCTACAATTAATTTTTGAAGAAAAGAATATTCCAAAGGATTGTAAAGTTTACAGATAATACATAGATAAAACACCTATTAGGTTTGTCTACTTACATCGTCAATGTCTTCATCATCATCTCCAATATCATCAAACTGGATTTCATCATCATCTCCAGGACCAAATGTGTCTGTTTCATTGATTTTAGCTGAAGATAAAATAATATACTGATTATATAATCAAGATTTTGCCTGTAATGTGAGCATTCTGGGAGGCCGAGGTGGGTGGATAACCTGAGGTCAGGAGTTTGAGACCAGCCTGGCCAACATGGTGAAATCCCATCTCTACTAATAAAATAAAAAAAAAAATTTTTTTTTTGCCTGGTGTGGTGGTGCACACCTGCAATCCCAGCTACTTGGGAGTCTGAGCCAGGGGAATAGCTTAAATCTGGAACGTGAAGGTTGCAGTGAGCCGAGATTGTGCCACTGCACTCCATCCTGGGTGAGAGAGTGAGACTCTAAGAACATGTGTGCTGTATTTTTTCTTTTATTTTAAAAAGATATTTATAATGTTCACTTAGCACACGCACAAAAGGTATTTTAAATATGGCAGGCAGACTCTAATTATATTAACTAAATAGCTAAACATTTCCATGTAGCCTTCAAAGATTTGAGCACAGGTTAACAACTTATCCTCAACATATATAAAGTTATCTTTAAATTAAACAGATTTATCAAATCAGTGAAAAATACTTGGTTAAATCATAATTCTGGTTATCCCTAAGCAATAAAAGTGAAAAAAGGCGGTGCTAGCTCAATTCCCAATTATTTCAGCACTTCCTGAAATGCCAATAATTTCATTAGGATGTTCATGTTTATATAAAAATCTTATTTTCATAAGTTGCAAAGTGATAAATAATGAAAACAGCTGCCTAGTAAAATATGTAGGCTTTTTCTTTAAGAAAACGAAAACACAATTGTTTCTTAAAAATAATCCCATAGTTACAACTTTGGTAAGATGAACTGAATACTTTTTTCTCTAAGAATCAAACATTATTAGCATTATAATTGTTGCTTTTACTTAAATGAAAACTGCCAATCTTTTGAGAATTGTTTAGAAAAACACTAAAAAATATATATTTCTTTGAGTGATTATATACAAATCAAGCTCATGAATTCAAAAACTCATCATCAAAGGAAATTTCATAATTCAAATTCTCTTTATTAGAGGTTTCTACTTTTAAGTTCACACCGTCGTTATTTGAGATTTCCACTTAATATCTTTTCCAAAGTACTAGAAGTAAACTGAAGTATAGGCAAGACTACTTATAACACATTTTGTAAGTATACACTAAAACAGAATGTAAAACAGGATGCTACAAAAATTCCTTCACCTAAATTCCACAAACACTAATATGAAATAACAAGTGGATATAATCATTTTGATATTACCATGTTCTGGAAGCTCGCCATATGCCTTCAGACTTCTAGCTTCATCTGCATTGTACTTTAAAATTACATCAGCTTTGTTATCCTTAGAAATAAACAAACAATGTTCAAAACTGCTTATACCAAAGTATCAACAGTTGTTTCACAATTTACTTTCAAATTAAAGACATCTAAGAAAAGCCCACATAATGTTTATTACAAATGGTCCTGCTATTCTTTGCCTACCCCAATATGCTCTAGAAAAAGTTCTTGAGTCTGAATAATTAGGAAGTGGTTTGTATTCATCAGTAAACAATAATTAATAGATATGGAAAGATACATACAGATTTCGTTTTAATAAAGGCACAAAGGCAAGCCCAGTCTTTATATACTGTTACCTTTTAATTAGAAGTCTCTTGGAAAAAAAACAAAAGACTAATTAAAAAAAAAAACTGCAATGTAAAACTTCTTAGGTCAAACACTGCAATTTAAAACTAAAATGGATTAAGGAATAATGTAAAAAAAGTAATACACTTTTCTATGCATCAGTAGTTCTTAGTATATATAATCTACCAGAATTGTCTATGGAACTTGAAAAATAGACAGCTAGAGTTTAAAAAGAGATAACTACTTCCTTAAGACTGAAAGTAGACCCGCCTAGGGTGTGGTACATAAATGCACATTTTTAAAAGCTCTTCTAGGTGGATGTTTCTAATGCAACCATTGAAAAACACTCTCCTAAGATGTTCACTTCTCCATTTAAAAGTATTTTATCTAACTTGGGATGACGTGTAATTTAGATTGCTTACAATTTACAATCTAAATAAGATCTAAACTAAAGTGATCCATCACAATGGCAGTAAAATCAAAACTTTTCAAATCATTATGTGCAAACAAGATTTTGTTAAAATGGTGACTAAAATAACACAATGGACATAAAAACATTTTAAAAGCACAGTACAATTTACATATATATATATATACATATATATGTAAAGTCAATGTGCAATATATATTTAATATACATACATACATGTACATATACACAGATACATATATATATTACACACACACACATATATATATGTCAATGTGTAATTAAGTCTATCAAAATAAATGCCTCCATGCAGTGACTGTAGAAATGGCAGAACAAGGACTTATTACAATTTATTTCTTCATAAAAGAAATGAGAACACTGACAAAAATGGTAAAAGTTCATAAATCAGTAATCTGAAAATTAACCAAATGAATGCAATTAACACTAAGGAGTGTTTATTCAAGAAAAACAGGTGAATCTCACTAAGAAAAAGCAGTGTGGCTTTTTAAGTTTCCCCATCCCCATTTCTCATCTCAGTTTCATAAACACCAACAGCCTCTCAACTACACAAAAACACAGAACAAGTCTGACGTTCCCTGTTAACTGTATTCTACAGAAAACAGACTGGCAGTTCCTGGAAACCCCCATTTTAAGAGCTTTTCTTTGACTTAACTGATTCAGAGCTTATTCACTGTGATTGTTTACCTCCCAGGGCTTTTGTAGAAAGAATAATCTGTGGCAACTTTTTAACATGCTTTAAGTGGCAATAACACTACGGACAAAAAAGAAACTATCCAAAAACTTAGAAGAAAAAGCTCTGTAATGAAATATGCATAGGAAATGTGTAAAGTCCTAAATACTTCTGCAAATCTAAAAGGCCAAATATAAGTTCAGGGTAATGCACATGATAAAGATGCACATATGAAAGCCCTAATCTTACCCCTGACTGAAGTTAATATCCTGCACAGCATGAGATAAAGAATAAGGAAGAGGTGTCAGTTGACTGACACTGGTTGAATGTTGAAAGAATTACTCTACATGTTCAAGATTTCTCTTTAAATGCTTAATTCCTTAGTGGTTTTAATGAAATCTTAATGCAACATGAAATGCCTACTAAACCAACCAACTTTTCAATAGCCAAAGAATTAGTTCTGAAAAGTCACCAAACAAGCAGTAGTAAAAACAGCCCTGAGAAGTACGAATCTGAGTTCCTGAACAGCCATGTGGTAGTTAAAATGTTCGATTTTCAAGAAACAAATTAAGATATGTAAAAAAGTGGCCCAAACATAGGAAAAAAATATTATTCCTGAGGAATCCCAGGAGTTGGACTTAGTTTATATAAGACATAATATGTCTAAAAACTTAAAAGAAATCATATCTAAAAATATTAAGAAAATTCTGAAAACAGTATTTCAAAAAACAGAAAAACTCAATAGGGACAGAGGAATCATGTAAAAAGTAAAATTCTCAAAATGAAAAGTAATTTCAATATGCCATTAGAATAAAGAAAAGACCAATCAGACAAAAGATCAACACAAGACTTTAACACTACCAAGTAACTAGACTTAACAGACGACTACAGGAAACTCCAACTAGTAGCAAGAGAATAAAAATCCAGATATATCAGTATTTTTTAATATGGTTAAGCAATGGTAATAAGTTCCATGGGCAGTAATCAAATGGATTTTACAGACCTATGACATATAAATAGTTTCAAGGTTAGAGATAAATGGCTACTACTGACTTTGTTCTATGCTGCTCACCTTAAAATTAAAGCATATACAATACTTTGTACTGTAACTACTTGTGTGCATGCTTAACTTTATACTACCAAACTATAAAACTTTTAGAGGAGAACTGACTTATTCAACGGCATCATCTAGACTTGTGGTTTCCCAACTTTAAGTTTCAAAATAGTAAAACAGTATTAGGTAAATGAGTCTCCCAGATTATTAAATTTTGCTTTGGCAAATCAGGACACTAATAAAAAATTACTACCTATATACTATCATTCTCATTAGAAAAAAATTAAAAACATATTTAAAAACAAAAACAAATAATTGTGTTTCATGAAAAACTACATATCCTCTAATTTGACTTCAAAGCACTAAAATTCAGGCTGCTCCAATACTATTTCACGTCTGAAATGCCAGCTGAAAGCCTTTACCACCACTGCCCTTTAAATGGATGAGGACAGAATGGTCTACAGTACTTGTCCGAACCTGCAAGAAAATATTTACTACACATTGTATTAACAAAATCAAAGAATTAAAACAAATTATGTCTTTCCACAAAATACATGTACCATTAACTATCTGTGTGAATTCTTCTGAATTTGAAAAATTCTACAGTCTTAAACACAACTGGCCCCAAATAAACGATGATGGCAGAACACTGAGAAAGTATATGGGGCTGGAACAAGTTAAAGGGCCTAGTTCATATCTTCTGAACATCAGCAACTACTTAAAGACACAGCACATACTTAAATGTTGTTTTTACCTGATAGTCTCGTAGACCAACCAATATGATGTCTGAAGTATTTATCCAAACCTGTAAGAAATTTACTGCAGATTATTTTTAAAATAAACGCAAATAAGGAGAATGTTTAGTGGATCTTCCCATAAAACAGATATGCTATTCACCTCGTGTGAAAAAAAAATAAAGAATTTGATGCCAGGCCAAGTGCCCCATGCCTATAATGTCAGCACTTTGGGAGGCTAAGGCAGGAGGATCACCTGAGCACAGAAGTTTGAGACCAAAACTAGAAAACATAGAGAGGCCTAGACTGTTCAAAAAGTCAAAAAATTTAAAAAAGTTGTGGCACGTGCCTGTAGCTACTTTAGAAGGCTGAGATGGGAGGACTACTTGAGGTGGAGGCTACAGCTGAGTCATGACTATGCCACTGTACTCTAGCCTAGACCACAGAGATCCTGTCTCATAAAATTGGGAAAAAAAATCTATAACATATATACGTAGTATAGCGGTATGTAGCACAGAGTTATGGTCTGGCATGGGAAAATTACAGTACCAGTTGAGTTTGTTAAAATTTTCTTACTTAGAATGTTAAAAATAAATAACAATTTTATTTCAGTTACTCAAGAATTTAAAATTCCAGATGATCCTTAGTCGTAGAAATTGAGACATGCAATTGTCCAAAATACAGAAGATGTATCTAAAGAGAATGATTCTAAAGCACCCAATTAACATAAATATAGCCCCTGCTATTGTCTTAATGTTTGTATTCCTCAAGATTTATGTTGAAATTTGAATCCACAAGGGAATGGTACTAGGAGGTTGGGCCTTTGGGAGGTGATTATGTAATGAGGGCTGATGCCCCATGAATGGGATTTTTGCCCTTATAAATGAGGCCCAAGGGAGCTCGTTCATCTCTTCTACCATGGGTGGAGAAGGCAGAAAGCACCACATATGCATGAGAAAATGGGTCCGCACCAATATTAAATGGATTTCTCATTCTCCAGAACTATGAGAAATAAAATTTCTGTTGTTTATAGTCTACCCAGTCAATGGTACTTTGTTATAGCAGCCCAAATGGACTAAGAGAACCCACAAAAGTGCCACTAATTTGGAAATGAAAGGATGTTAACATACCAAATAGATTCTTTTTTTTTCTTTTTGAGATAGAAACCACTTTGTCACCCAAGCTAAAGTGCATTAGCAGAATTCTTAGGCTTATGGCAACCTTGAGCTCCTGGGTTCAAGCATCATCCTGCCTTACCCCTCCTGAGGAGCTGGAACTATAGGTATATGCTGGCTAATACTTGCAGAAAGCTCAGCGAAAAAAAAAAGTTACCATTATTTTAATTATAAAATCTAAGAACCAGAGACTTTTAATCAATTTGATTTATAAAACTACCTGATATGGTATTTGTAACAAATCTGCTGTCTACCATTTCATATTCCAATTTTCCTCGTACCACCTACAACTATTTCCTCAAAGACAAAACCTAATGAAGGAATATGCAGCAATTAGTCTCTATTAATGTAAATTCCCAGATTTCTTATTCTTTCACAGTATTAATGTTTGAGTCAAGACCATTTGTATTATATATTAAAACATGTTTTAGTCAATACTAAAATCAGAGTAAACATTTCTGGCAGGAATACAACAGAAGTCAAAGGAATTATGCTTTAAAATAAAACCTAAAAGCTATCAAAGACCTTTTCTATTTATTCTTGTCATGAGTCACTGTTGTAAAAATTATTTTGGGAACTAATAAATTGCTTAGATCATGTATTTAAAGCAGACGTTTTTTTTAATTGAAGTAAAAGAAATCTACACACCTACCTTTTTTCTCAATTTCCCTCTGATATGGCATAACCTCTTTACGCCATCAAAACACAATGCTTCCAATCGTCCATTTCCCAACATTTTGATTACCTGAGCATACTCTGAGGAGATTAAAAAAAGGGTGAGATCCTGTGCAACATTTGTTAAAACATAATGAGTGAAATTTAGCTGTTTGGTTGGGCATGGTGGCTCACACTCGTAATGCCAGCAATTTGGAGGGCAGTCAAGGCAGGTGAATTTCCTGAGGTCAGGAGTTTGAGATCAGTCTAGCCAACACAGGGAAACCCCGTCTGTAGTAAACATACAAAAATTAGCTGGGTGTGGTGGTAGGTGCCTATAATCCGAGGTACTCAGGAGGCTGAGGCAGAAGAATGGCTTGAACATAGGAAGCTGAGGTTGCAGTGAGCTGAGATTATGCCACTATATGCCAGCCTGGGTGACAACAGCAAAACACCATCTCAAAACAAAAACAAAAACAAAAACAAAAACAAAAAACAAAAGAAAATTATCTGTTAATAAAACCTTCACCTACTGCTAAATCAGATCAAACTACAAAGAAAAATAGAATAAAACAAATAGCAAAAAGTTTAAGAAATTCATTCAGACTGTCCTATTTCAAAATGTCACATATTATGGTTTTATCTAGAGAAACCAGAGAACTCTTTAGCTGTCAATTTCTTTGGCCTCTCCCAGCTATGCACATATATTTTAACACCTTTATTTTTAGAGTAAATAAAAACCTGTCAAGTAACTTGTTCAGTGTTACAAATGCCATTTCCGTGACAAGCTATTTCTCTTAGTAGAGGCATTTTAATTACCTACTCATTCTGATTATGTCAACTGTTGTTTTCATGATTTTACACTTTAGTTTTGAACATCAACATCAAAGTGGCTCACTTCAAAATATACACTATAACCCTTCATCAGTCTCTCCCACATGAGCCCTAACTCAATCTTCACCATCCTTAATCTCAGAAATGACTGAGACAAATTATAGCTTAACTATTAAAAATTCCCATTAACCTTGGACTATCTCAGTGATTATTCTAAAATTCTTGGAAAATGGGAGTGACATTCCTAAGTAAAATGTCATGTTTAATTGAAATACTTTCAAAAGTGCCCTGATTCCACTGCTACTAGAAAGCACTCTTATAAGAATATGAGCATTAGCCAGTACAGCCATTCTCTTCTAAGTGGCAGGAAAAAGAAACAAACAAAGGAAATAGAGGGAAACAGGCAATTCCAAAATTTTCACACTACTAAGGTTTCTTCTTAGAACTATCCAAGAGAATATCGACTCACACATAATTACATTTAGAGATAAATTTATAAAGCTACATTGAAAGGTTGTTATATACGTGGCAACTGAGTCCATTTTACAAAAGACGGTGAGCTCAGCTTATCATTAAGCAGTTCTGCAACATGGATAAAAATAAAAACGAAATAAGAACGAACAGAAATTAAAAAACTGGTCCTGAAATTACACTCAATATATATTAGAAGTGAAAGACGATGGCTAAATAGGTGTCTTTTGCCAGGAAATACATTTCATATAATTAAAAGATGTTAACTTTGTAGTGGTTTCTATCTATAACATAAAAGACTACCAAAAATTCGACATAGAAACATACATAGTTTTTGTTATAAATATTAAATAATGTATTTATGCTGAAAATAATTAAATGTGGAGAAATTTGAATATAGATTATCTAAGAGATTAGGACTCTTCACACAATGTCCTGTTAGGGAACTATTAAATTGTAAGCTAATCTAAACTGTCTATGTAGTTAGTGATTACCTATTTGAAACAGCATAGTATAAAAGTTGCTAGCAATATTATATTAAAGTTAAATTTGTGCAATTAATTGTACTGTAGTTAGAGAAAGAAACGTGCTTTATCTTAGAAGATATATGTTGAAGTATTTAGGTCTGAAGCCTGTAAATTAATGTTACTAAGTTATCTGTATAGAAATTCAAAATGGTTAGAAAAATGTGTATATATGCAGATACGCAAAGATAGAAATAAAGTAAATGATGTAAAGGTTAAAAATTGGTGAATTCAGGTGACAAATATTTACAATTTTGTTGTGTACTAGTATTTCAAATTTTTCCTATGTTCATTAGGTAAAAAAAAAAAAAAAAAAGACAAAAGCAAATGTACCAATGAATTTATTTTTTTCTTTTGTATGTTAGTCTGTATCTCATTTTATCCATCCAATGGGGTTAGTCAATTATTAAGATTGTATTACAGGCGGGATGTGGTGGCTCACACCTGTAATCCCAGCACTTAGGGAGGCTGTGGTGGCTAGAGCACGAGGTCAAGAGATCAAGACCAAACTGGCCAACACAGTGAAACCCTGTCTCTACTAAAATACAAAAATTAACTGGGTGTGGTGGCTCACGTCTGTAGTGCCAACTACTGGGAGGCTGAGCCAGGAGAATGGCTTGAACCAGGAGGCAGAGGTTGCAGTGGGCCAAGACTGCGCCACTGCACTCCAGCCTAGTGGCTGGCGACAAA